>NC_041384.1:400890103-400925477 GCF_002162155.2 Triticum dicoccoides | reverse complement strand
AGTGCTCCTCTAAGTGTTGGTCCAACCGAGTGATGTCCGGGGCTACCAGGGGCAACTCTGGGCTGGCCTACCCGACGTCTGGCTCATCTGAGTGTGCCCTGAGAATGATATATGTGCAGCTCCTATTTGGATTTTTCGGCACATTCGGGCGGTGTTGCTGGTCTTGTTTTAACCTGTCGAAGTGTCTTGAAGCACCGAGATACCGAGTCTGATCGGAACGTCTCGGGAGGAGGTCTATTCCTTCGTTTACCGTGAGAGCTTGTCATGGGCTAAGTTGGGACTCCCCTGCAGGGATTTGAACTTTCGAAAGCCATGCCCGCGGTTATGGGCAGATGGAAATTTGTGAATGTATGGTTGTCGATAACTTGAACCTTAACTTATTTAAAATGAATCAACCGTGTGAGTTACCGTGATGGACTCTTCTCGGCGGAGTCCGGGAAGTGGACACGGTGTTGGAGTAATGTTTGCGCAGGTTGCTCTCTAGTTTCTCGCTCGCGCTTTTCTTTCTCTTCTCGCTCTCTTTTGCGAACAGGATAGCCACCATATATGCTAGTCGCTTGCTGCAGCTCCACCATATTTACCTTGCCTTACCTATAAGATTAAATAGTCTTGATCGCGATGGTGCGAGATTGCTGAGTCCCTGTGGCTCACAGATTACTATTACACCAGATGCAGGGCCTGATGATTCCGCTCCAGGTGACGTGCTTGAGGTCAAGTGGGAGTTCGACAAGGACTCTCAACGATACTACGTGTCTTTCCCTGATGATTAGTAGTGGTGCCCAGTTGGGGGTGATCGGGACCGTGTCGCATGTTGGGTTATCTTTTATTTTGGCGCCGTAGTCGGGCCATGAGTGTTTGAATGATGTAATGTTATTTTTGTACTTGATTGACATGGCGAGTGTAAGCCAACTATGTTATCTCCCCTTTTACTATCTATATATTACATGGGATGTTGTGATGATTGCCTAACTTGCGACATATGCCTTCAACGCGATTATGTCTCTAAGTCATTCCTCGACACGTGGGAGCTATAGTCGCATCGAGGGGGTTACAAGTTGGTAATCAGAGCCTTCCCCGACCTTAGGAGCCCCATTGCTTGATCGTTTTTAGCGGCCGAGTTGTGTTTAGAAAAAAATGTTTTGAATCATTTAGGAATTATATATCGGAGAGTTTAGGAATTCTTTTTACTTCCCAGTCTCCTCATCGCTCTAGTAAGGCATCCTGACGTAGAGTTTTGACTCTTCTCTTCTCAAATTTCACTAAAAAAAATTTTAGGATCACGCGGGTATCTTGGAATCGTTCCGATGGTTTTATGATGAGAACATTGTGTTGGTGCCTCCTGTCAGGGGTTTTGTGGAAGTGTCCCGGGGAGTTGAGCTCTGAGGTGTTGTCGTCATAATTTTATCGTTGCAGTTTTGGAATACCTGAGTTTAGTACGCCGACATCGAAAATCTCTTTTATGCAGTTCGTTGGTGAGATAACCTCGACGCCATCCAGTACTGGGGCGGGAGTTCGGGAGTATCGCCATAACTTGCATAATGGATGCTTTTCGAAGGTTGAGGTAGATGGTTTCCGAAGTTTTCTCGGTTATGTGTTGAAGGATGGATACAGCCGGATGTAGGATTTGCTAGATTTGGGTGAGATATTATGCTTCCCCTGTATCCCCAACACCTGATTGCATAAACCGGAAAGGTTCGGGAGTTTCATAGGTGGGAATTCTTGTAGCTCTAGTTCTTCTTCCACGGATATTTGGTTTGAGATTGGGATTTCTTACCGAGTATACGTTCTTGATCCGTACCTTGTTGATTTATTTCTCTACCTAAATTCTAAGTGGCTTCTCAATTTATGGATATGTGACCATTTCAAGAGGAATGCATTCGTTCATTTTGTTCGGATGTGAAGACTATATGTTGTAATTTTCATTCCGTTGGATTCAGCTTCATTTATCTGTCTATGTGCTAACGGTGGTCAACCTCTTCAGGATGGCTCCCGCTAAGAGCACCAGTCAGAATCAGAATCAAGATCCGCCACCACCTCCACCTCCTCCGGAGGCATGGCAAGCGGTGATGGCCGCAACCAATGCAAACACACAGTTGATCATGCAAATTCTTCAAGAGCGCAATCAAGGCAACCAAGGGAACCAAGGCAACAATCAGAATCACTTTGCTACACTCAACCAGTTCCTTGCTAACGGGCCAAAGACTTTCAGCAATTGTTTTGAGGCAACCGATGCTGACGATTGGCTTGTGGATCTGTGCAAGCATTTTGAGTGCAGTAACGTCGGGCCTGAGGACTTCGTCAAGTTCGCTTCCTTCCAACTCAAAGATCAAGCTGCAGAATGGTTCCAGCAGTACAAGGATTCCAGAGGTGGACATGCGATTACCTGGGATGAATTCCGTCAAGATTTCAGAGCTCACCATATCCTTCAGAGCGTGGTTGAAAGCAAGCGTGAGGAATTCTGCAACCTGAAGCAAGGCTCTTTGTCTGTCTATGACTACAACAAGTTGTTTCAGAAGCTCGCCCGCTTTGCCAAGCAGGACGTACCTGATGAGAAGAGCATGATATACCAGTTCAGGGGTGGTCTCAGAGAAGAAATTCAGCTAGCTCTTGTTCTCTTCGAGCCCTTGAGATACGATGAGTTCTACAACATGGCACTGAAGCAAGAGGCCGCTCAACTGAGGTGTGATGCTTCCAAGAAGCGAGCCAGAGACACTACTCCTTCTTCCTCTACTCAAGTGGCCAAGCAGCAGAAGTATTGGCTTCCTCCTCCTCCGTTCCATCAGCCGTATCAGCAGAAGAGCAAAGGTGGCAGTGGATCTTCCCACCCACCCAACCCTGGCTTTTAGAACAAGACTTCGTCTCAAGCTTCAAGATCAAGTGCTCCGTATCACCGTCCGCTTTCAGAGGTCACGTGCAACAAGTGCCAACAGAAGGGTCACTATGCCAACAAGTGTCTCAATCAGAGGCGTCTTCCTCCTCCTCCTGTGAGATCAGCAAGTACAGCTATCATCAAGCATAACACCAAGTCCGCCAAGGTCAACTTGATGAATGCAGCTCAGGCAGAGGACTCGTCAGATGTGATTATGGGTAACCTTCCTGTTAACGATATTCCTGCCAAAGTTCTTTTTGACACTGGTGCATCGCATTGTTTCATCTCGAGACCATTTGTTTCTAAGCATGAGTTGCCTTTACAAGATTTGCCTAGACAGTTATCTGTTGTTTCTCCGGGTAAATTCATGAATGCAAGCGTTATGGCCCCGGATGTTACTATCACGTTGGGCGATTACAAGTTTCTCTCTTCTCCGGTGGTTCTTGGTAACTCGGATATTGATCTTATTCTCGGAATGGATTGGCTTTCTAAGCACAAGGCACATCTTGACTATGCAGCCAGGCAGATTCAATTGACTCATTCGTCTGAGGATGTAATTGTCTTTGCCGCTCGAGATGATACCATCCGTCTGTTTTCTCTCAATGAGAAGGGTGAACTGGATGCCATCTCGCAAATTCCAGTCATTTGCGAATATCAAGACGTCTTTCCAGAAGAGCTTCCAGGAATGCCTCCGCACCAGCCAGTTGAATTCATTATTGATCTTGAGCCTGGCACGGAAACTGTGTGCAAGCGTCCTTACAAGCTCGGACCTGAAGAGTTGAAGGAGCTGAAGAAGCAACTCGATATTCAAGAGAGAATGGGTCTCATCCGGCCTAGTTCTTCTCCATGGGGTTGTGGTGTTCTTTTTGTGAAGAAGAAGGATGGAACGGACCGACTTTGTGTTGATTACCGTCCATTGAACAAGAAGACTATCAAGAACAAATACCCACTTCCCAACATCAATGAGCTGTTCGAATAACTCAAAGGTGCCCAAGTATTCTCCAAGCTTGATCTATGTATGGGTTATCATCAGATTCGAATCCGTAAGCAAGATATTCCCAAGACGGCTTTCAGGACAAGCTATGGTTCATATGAATACACTGTCATGTCTTTTGGCCTCGTCAACGCTCCTCCGACTTTCTCTCACATGATGAACTTCATCTTCAACGCCTACACCAATGACTTTTTTTTGGTCTATCTCGACGACATTCTAGTTTTCTCGAAGAACAAGGAAGATCATGCCAAGCACTTGCATTTGGTACTCGATAAGTTGAGGGAACACAAGTTCTACGCCAAGTTCTCCAAGTGAGAATTTTGGCTCGATGAGGTTCTTTATCTTGGTCATATCATCTCTGCCAAGGGCATTGCAGTGAATCCTGAGAAGGTGTCTGCAATTATGAATTGGGAACCTCCTCGGAACATGAAGCAACTCCGTAGCTTCCTCGGTCTCGCAAGCTATTGCCGAAGATTCGTTGAAAACTTTTATAAGATCGCGAAGCCTCTCTCAAATCTTCTCCAGAAGCACGTCAAGTACGTTTGGTCTCCGGAGTGTGACATTGCTTTCAACACTTTGAAAGAAAGATTGATCACTGCTCCAGTTCTGACTCCGCCTGATGAATCCAAACCGTATGAGGTCTTTTGTGATGCCTCTCTCCAAGGTCTTGGCGCAGTGTTGATGCAAGAGAAGAAAGTTGTTGCTTATACCTCTCGCCAGTTAAAGCCCAATGAGAAGAACTACCCCACTCATGACCTCGAGTTGGCAGCAGTTGTGCATGCTCTTTTGACTTGGAGACATCTCTTATTGGGAAGAAAAGTGGACATTTTCACTGACCACAAGAGTCTCAAGTACATCTTCACTCAGCCTAATCTCAACCTCAGGCAGACTCGATGGGTCGAAATGATTCAAGAGTATAATCCGAGTATCGAGTATACTCCAGGCAAGGCCAATGTGATTGCTGACGCATTGAGCAGGAAAGCTTATTGCAACAGTCTGATTCTCAAGCCTTATCAACCGGAGCTTTGTGAAGCTTTCCGCAAACTTAATCTGCAAGTTGTTCCTCAAGGTTTCCTCACCAACCTTCAAGTCTCTCCTACCATGGAAGACCAGATTCGCCAAGCCCAGCTTCTTGATGCTATGGTGAAAAAGGTGAAGATTGGGATTGCCAAGAGTCAACCCAAGTACAAGTGCTACCGCCTTGATGACAAGGATACTCTCTTCTTCGAGGATCGTATTGTTGTGCCCAAAGGTGACCTTCGTAAAGTGATCATGAACGAGGCTCACAATTCTCTCCTCTCCATCCACCATGGGAGCACGAAGATGTATCAGGACCTCAAGCAGACTTATTGGTGGACTCGAATGAAGCGCGAGATTGCTCAATTCGTGAATGAATGTGATGTCTGCAGAAGAGTGAAGGCAGAACACCAAAGACCAGCTGGTCTCCTCCAACCTCTTGCCATTCCAGAATGGAAGTTTTACCACATTGAGATGGACTTTGTGACTGGGTTTCCAAAGTCCAAGCGTGGCAATGATGCTATATTCGTTGTCATCGACAAACTCACTAAAGTGGCTCATTTTCTGCCTATCAAAGAGTTGATCACTGCAGCTCAATTGGCGGAACTCTATACCTCTCGAATTGTCTCTCTGCATGGTATTCCACAAGTGATCTCTTCAGACCGTGGCAGCATCTTTACCTCCAAGTTTTGGGATTCTTTTCAGAAGGCCATGGGAACCAACATCCGTTTCAACACAGCTTTCCATCCTCAAACTAGTGGTCAAATCAAGCGTGTCAACCAGATTCTTGAAGATATGCTCAGGGCTTGTGTGATCTCCTTCGGCATGAAGTGGGAGGATTGTCTTCCTTATGCTGAATTCTCCTACAACAACAGTTTTCAAGCAAGTTCGGGCAAGGCCCCATTTGAAATTCTATATGGCAGGAAGTGCCGTACCCCTCTCAACTGGTCCGAAACCGGTGAACGTCAGCTTCTCGGAAATGACTTAATCACAGAGGCAGAGGAGATGTGCAAAGTCATTCGAGATAACCTCAAAGCAGCCCAATCCCGCCAGAAGAGCTACTATGATAGTAAGCATCGTGATTTGGCTTTCGAGATCGGAGATCATGTTTACCTCCGCGTCTCTCCTATGAAAGGTACTCGTTGCTTCGGTACCAAAGGGAAGCTTGCCCCCAGATACGTGGGACCTTTCAAGATTGTCAGCAAGAGAGGCGATCTCACCTATCAACTCGAGCTTCCTTCAAACTTTGCAAATGTTCATGACGTGTTCCATGTCTCCCAGCTCCGAAAGTGCTTCAAGACTCCTGACCGCACCATCAACTTCGAGGACATTGAGCTCCAAGAAGATCTCTCCTATCGTGAGCACCCAGTTGCTATCCATGAAGAGACTGAACGCAAGACTCGCAACAAGTCAATCAAATTCCTCAAAGTCAAGTGGTCACACCATTCCGACCGTGAAGCTACCTGGGAACGCGAGGATCACCTCCGTTCTGAGTACCCGGCGTTCTTTCAGTCCTAGATCTCGGGACGAGATCCTTTCGTAGTGGTGGAGTGTTGTAACACCCCGGTTATGACTTTCCCAATATGTATTCCAACTCTTGCCTTTTCCGACCTTAAGTTATTTTATTTTCTCGGGTTCGGGTTTTTGTATCCGTGTGTTGTTGTCATTGTCATGCATCTCATATCATGTCATCATGTGCATTGCATTTGCATACGTGTTCGTCTCATGCATTTGAGCATTTCCCCCGTTGTCTGTTTTGCATTCCGGCGCTTCGTTCTCCTCCGGTGGTCATTTCTACCTTTCTTTCGTGTGTTGGGACTAAACATTTCAGGATTGGACCGAGACTTGCCAAGCGGCCTTGGTTTACTACCGGTAGACCGCCTGTCAAGTTTCGTACCATTCGGACTTCGTTTGATACTCCAACGGTTAACCGAGGGACCGAAAAGGCCTCGTGTGTGTTGCAGCCCAACACCCCTCCAAGTTGGCCCAAAACCCACCTAAACCCTCTCCATCATCTAGAGCGTTCGATCACGATCGCGTGGCCGAAAACCGCACCTCATTTGGACTCTCCTAGCTCCCTCTATGCCTATATATATCTTCCCCATTCGAAATCTTGGGAGAAACCCTAACCCTCGTCCTCCTCCAGCCGCCGGACAAAATCTGGACAGCCGGACATTGTCCGCCCACCGCCGCCGACCTATCAGGTCTTGCCACGTGGCGCCTGCGCGCCCACTTTGCCGCCGCAGCGCCGCCGGCCCGCGAGGCCCGCTCGGGGCCCCCGAGGCCCGCATCGCCCCGCCGCCTCACGCCCGCAAGCCGCCGCCACCCTCCTCACGTCCGGCCGCCCGAGGCCATCGGCGCCGCCGCCCGCCATCGACGCCGGTCGGCTGCGAGCCCGCCGGACTGACCCCGCCGCCTCCCGACCGGCGCCGCGCCGCCCGGGACCCCCGTCGACGACCTCTCCTCCGACCCCGCCGGCCCCGGCCTCTCCCTCCTCGTCTCCGACCTCCGGCGACGCCCCGCGGTTACTCCGGCGAACAGGTCTCCGGCGAACCTCGAAACGCGTGAGATCCGGATCTGGATCTAGATCCAAAACGACGGTTGACTTTCTCCGGAAACCCTAATCCATATGCCCATGTTCATCGTGTCGTAACTTTGCTTCCGTAGCTCCGTTTTGGGCATATAGCATATCAAAATGTTCATCTCAGAGAGCACATCATTTTATTCCATAGCATCATTTTCATTTGAGTTCATCTTGATGCCCGAAATGCTGTTGGAAGAGTGCTACTTGAGATAATTGTCAGATCTGCTACTCTATTTAGATATTGTTAATTTTTGCCATGATTATTGTGTGCATGATATGCCCATGAGCTCTACATATGTTTTGTTAAGGGTTTTGCCATCTTTCCAGAGGTGCATCCCATGTATTTTTGTAATGTGTGTGGTGACTAGCACAAGCTTGCAAAGTGAGGCACTTGCTAATGCTGATTTCAGGGACTTAGCGTTTCCCCTAAGTCCTTGAGCTGTTTATTTCATATGGCCATATGTTCATGTTGTTTCCTAGTGATCCGTGCCTCTTTCGAGGATGATCAGTAAGGAGGTTTTGTTAATATTGTAGTGCTCTATCCATCCATGTCTTTGTTTGCAATTATGGAGCACCCTAGCTTGAGTCAATCGAGCTCTACTTTTGCTACTTCGTGAATCTGGGCAGATTGTCTACTTGTTAGCGATTTTGCGAAGGATGTTGTAGTTGATCCGTGCATGCTATGCTATTATTCTTGCCATGTCTATCTTGCATTTTGTGTATTCTTGATGGATGTATGCTTAGCTTGTCATGACATTCCCCGTAGTGACTGCATCGAGCTCGTAAACATGCCTACTTGATATCTGTTTTAGCATGCTCCAGTTTTCACTAAGTCTGTGATCTGATTATGTTTTTGCCATGTTCACATGCTTGCAATTGTATTTTATGATCCCTCTTGGCTCAAGGTCACTAAGGGACTTTTGTTAAGCTCTTTGAGTTCCTTCATTACATGCTTTACTTTTCCATGTTCAGGTCCTGTAGCATGTAGTTTTGTTGCTCCGAAGAGTGCTACCTGATCTGAAATTCCAGACAAGTGTTAATTTTGCTAAGTCTGAAATCTGTTTGCCATATGCATTTTTGCCATGCTTGTTTGAACCTGTTAATGGATGAATTGGCCGTAGCTCAGTGCAAGACTTTTGCTAAGCATCATGAATGCATCCCTGCCACGTATTTTGATGCCATGTTTGGGTGCTGTAGCACGTTCATCTTGTTGCATTTAGATGACTACTTGCTGTAAATCGCAGAACGTGGTCATATTTGAATTGCTTGCCATTTCCAAACCGTTACTCCAATTCCGGCGTTCTTTATATCGTTTTCAAGAGATTTCATCTCATCTATCTAGTGGCACACTTGGAATCCCAAGTTGACGCCAGGTTCATGCATTCCTTGTCAAATCTTGCATATGCATCCTGCATCGCATCCAGCATAGCATACCATCCTTGCATCATATTGTTTGATCCTTGCACGTGGTTGATTGTGCTCCGTTTGCTTGTTTGTCTTGTTTGGGTAGAGCCGGGAGACGAGGTCGCTAACGAGGAGCCTATTGAGTTTGCTTTCGAGGATCCAGTCAACTCTGAAAACTTTGCAGGCAAGATGATCATACCCTCGAAATCACTACTATCTTTGCTTTGCTAGATGCTCGCTCTTTTGCTATGCCAATGCTACGATGCCTACCACTTGCTTTCAAGCCTCCCAAATTGCCATGTCAAACCTCTAACCCACCATGTCCTAGCAAACCGTTGATTGGCTATGTTACCGCTTTGCTCAGCCCCTCTTATAGCGTTGCTAGTTGCAGGTGAAGATTGGAGACTGTTCCTTGTTGGAACATTTATTTACTTGTTGGGATATCATTATATTATCTTGTTATCTTAATACATCTATACACTTGGTAAAGGGTGGAAGGCTCGGCCTCTCGCCTAGTGTTTTTTTCCACTCTTGCCGCCCTAGCTTCCGTCATATCGGTGTTATGTTTCCGGATTTTGCGTTCCTTACGCGGTTGGGTTATAATGGGAACCCCTTGATAGTTCGCCTTGATTAAAGCTTTTCCAGCAATGCCCAACCTTGGTCTTACCATTTTCCACCTAGCCTCTTTTTCCCTTGGGTTTCCGGAGCCCGAGGGTCATCTTATTTTAAACACCCCCCAGGCCAGTGCTCCTCTGAGTGTTGGTCCAACCGAGCGATGTCCGGGGCTACCAGGGGCAACTCTGGGCTGGCCTAGCCAACGTCTGGCTCATCTGAGTGTGCCCTGAGAACGAGATATGTGCTGCTCCTATCGGGTTTTGTCGGCACATTCGGGCGGTGTTGCTAGTCTTGTTTTAACCTGTCGAAGTGTCTTAAAGAACCGAGATACCGAGTCTGATCGGAACGTCTCGGGAGGAGGTCTATTCCTTCGTTGACCGTGAGAGCTTGTCATGGGCTAAGTTGGGACTCCCTGCAGGGATTTGAACTTTCGAAAGCCGTGCCCGCGGTTATGGGCAGATGGGAATTTGTTAATGTCCGGTTGTAGATAACTTGAACCTTAACTTATTTAAAATGAATCAACCGTGTGAGTTACCGTGATGGACTCTTCTCGGCGGAGTCCGGGAAGTGGACACGGTGTTAGAGTAATGTTTGCGCAGGTTGCTCTCTAGTTTCTCGCTCGTGCTTTGCTTTCTCTTCTCGCTCTCTTTTGCGAACAGGATAGCCACCATATATGCTAGTCGCTTGCTGCAGCTCCACCATATTTACCTTGCCTTACCTATAAGATTAAATAGTCTTGATCGCGACGGTGCGAGATTGCTGAGTCCCTATGGCTCAAAGATTACTATTACACCAGTTGTAGGGCCTGATGATTCCGCTCTAGGTGACACGCTTGAGCTCAAGTGGGAGTTCGACGAGGACTCTCAATGATACTACGTGTCTTTCCCTGATGATCAGTAGTGGTGCCCAGTTGGGGGTGATCGGGACCGTGTCACATGTTGGGTTATCTTTTATTTTGGCGTCGTAGTCGGGCCATGAGTGTTTGAATGATGTAATGTTATTTATGTACTTGATTGACGTGGCGAGTGTAAGCCAACTATGTTATCTCCCCTTTTACTATCTATATATTACATGGGATGTTGTGATGATTGCCTAACTTGCGACATATGCCTTTAATGCGATTATGTCTCTAAGTCGTGCCTCGACACGTGGGAGCTATAGTCGCATCGAGGGTGTTACAAAGATATACCATTTGTCTTTGGTGATGATTGTGTAGAAGCATTTGAAATACTTAAGAAAGCATTAGTCTCTGCACCTATTGTTCAGCCACCTAATTGGAATTTACCCTTTGAAATTATGTGCGATGCTAGTGATTATGCTGTAGGTGTTGTTCTAGGGCAAAGAGTTGATAAGAAATTAAATGTTATTCATTATGCTAGTAAGACTCTAGACAATGCTCAAAGAAATTATGCTACTACTGAAAAAGAGCTTTTAGCAGTTGTATTTGCTTGTGATAAGTTCAGACCTTATATTGTTGACTCTAAAGTAACTATTCACACTGATCATGATGCTATTAAATACCTTATGGAAAAGAAAGATGCTAAACCTAGACTTATTAGATGGGTTCTCTTGCTACAAGAATTTGATTTGCATATTGTTGATAGAAAGGGAGCTGAGAACCCCGTTGCAGACAACTTATCTAGGTTAGAAAATATTCTTGATGACCCACTACCTATTAATGATGACTTTCCTGATGAACAATTAAATGTTATAAGTACTTCTCATAGTACTCCATGGTATGCTGATTATGCTAATTATATTGTTGCTAAGTTTATACCACCTAGCTTCACAAACCAGCAAAAGAAAAAAATTCTTCTATGACTTGAGACATTACTTTTGGGATGACCCACATCTTTATAAAGGAGTGGATGGTGTTATTAGACGTTGTGTACCTGAGCATGAACATGAACAGATCCTACGCAAGTGTCATTCCGAGTCTTATGGAGGACACCACGCTGGAGATAGAACTGCACATAAGGTATTGCAATCTGGTTTTTATTGGCCTACTCTCTTCAAGGATGCCCGTAAGTTTGTCTTGTCATGTGATGAATGTCAAAGAATTAGTAATATTAGTAGACGTCAAGAAATGCCTATGAATTATTCTCTTGTTATTGAACCGTTTGACGTTTGGGGCTTTTATTATATGGGACCTTTTCTTGCCTCTAATGGATATACACATATTTTAGTTGCTGTTGATTACGTTACTAAGTGGGTAGAAGCTATTCCAACTAGTAGTGCTGATCATAACACTTCTATCAAAATGCTTAAGGAAGTTATTTTTCCGAGGTTTGGTGTCCCCAGATATTTAATGACTGATGGTTGTTCACACTTTATTCATGGTGCTTTCCGTAAAATGCTTGCTAAATATGATGTTAATCATAGAATTGCATCTCCTTATCACCCACAGTCTAGTGGTCAAGTAGAGTTGAGCAATAGAGAGCTCAAATTAATTTTGCAAAAGACTGTTAATAGGTCTAGAAAGAATTGGTATAAGAAACTTGATGATGCATTATGGGCATATAGAACTGCATACAAAAATCCTATGGGTATGTCTCCATATAAAATGGTGTATGGAAAAGCATGTCACTTACCTCTCGAACTAGAACATAAGGCATATTGGGCTGTTAAGGAGCTCAACTATGATTTCAAACTTGCCGGTGAGAAGAGGTTATTTGATATTAGCTCACTTGATGAATGGAGAACCCAAGCATATGGAAATGCCAAGTTATTTAAAGAAAAAGTTAAAAGATGGCATGACAAAAGGATACAAAAGCGTGAGTTTAATGTAGGTGATTATGTATTGCTATACAACTCTTGTTTAAGATTTTTTGTAGGAAAACTTCTCTCTAAATGGGAAGGCCCCTACGTTATCGAGGAGGTCTATCGTTCCGGTGCAATAAAAATCAACAACTTCGAAGGCACAAATCCGAAGGTGGTAAACGGTCAAAGAATCAAACATTACATCTCAGGTAATCCCATAAATGTTGAAACCAATATTATTGAAACCGTAACCCCGGAGGAATACATAAGGGACACTTTCCGGAACGCTTCAGACTCCGAAAGGGAATAGGTATGTGGTACGGTAAGTAAACCGACTCCAAAACAATTTCTAAGGCAATATTTCTCCGTTTCGGAATATTTAGAAAAATAGAAAAATAAGTAGCAGTCCGAGAAAGGACACGAGGGCCCTACGAGGGTGGTGGGCGCGCCCCCCTACCTCGTGAGCACCTCGTGTGCCTTCCAGACTTCGTTTTATTGTACGATACGTATTTTGGTTGGTAAAAATTCATTATATATTCTCCCGAAGGCTTTGACTCCCGTATGACGCAAATCTCCTCTGTTCTTGTTTCGAGCTGTTTTCTGTTAGGGTTTTCAAGGCTAGGCATCATGTCGTCCCCCTCCTCCAACAATGGTGACAATGATGCTTGGCTAATGAGGATAGATCTGAAGGGGGAAGAACCCACGAAGGTCAACAAGGATGAAAGGATCAAGAAGGCCACGGAGGATCAAGCTCTGGCAGCAAAAGACATCCTTCAACTTGATCATAACCTTCTTACCCCAACTGAGATCGAAGCTTTCAAGATGATTGAGTTAGCTCGTATACATAATAAGTATCTCACACAAGAAAATATTTTGTTGAAGGAGCATATTGTCGCACTCAAGGGCATTATCCGCAAGCTGGAGGACCTCTTACGCTCGATGTGCGATTATCCATCACCACCACCTTCTTCACCGACCAAGGAGATATAATCACATGGGTATGGGCACTCCCCTTGGCAACTGCCAATCTTGGGGGAGGTGCCCCGGTATCGTATCACAATCACATCTCCTATCTTTATTGTTTTTCTTAGTTCGATCCTATTAGTAGTATCTTGATCTAGTAGAATAAAGTTTATGGCATGATCTAGTTTTGAGTTTTGTTTTATGATCTCTCTATGTAATCGAGTCCATGAGTTATATATAATAAAGATTAGTGTTGAGTCAAGGCCCTGATTATTTTGCCATGATCTTGGGTGAATAAAAGAAAAGAGAAAAAGAATAAAAAGAAACAACAAGTTCATATTGATCTTATTGAGAGTAATGACTTCACATAGAAAGAGTATGATGATTAAAAGTTTTTGGGAATTGGCAGACATAGCTTTGGTCATTGTTGCAATTAATAGGAAGTAATAAGGAAAGAGAGGTTTTCACATATAGATATATTATCATTGACATCTTGTATGATTGTAAGCACTCATCAAAATATGACATGCTAAAGAGTTGATATTGCACAAGGAAGACAACGTAATGAGTTATGTCTTTCTTATATTTGAGATAAAGTATGTTGTCATGGTTCCTCTAACTTGTTGAGCTTGCCTTTCCCCCTCTTGCTAGCCAAATTCTCAGCACCAAGTAGAAATACTACTTGTGCTTCCAAATATCCCTAAACCAGTTTTGCCATGAGAGTCCATCATATCTACCTATGGATTGAGTAAGATCCTTCAAGTAAGTTGTCATCGGTGCAAAGCAATAAAAATTGCTCTAAATATGTATGATTGATTGGTGTGGGAGAAATAAGCTTTATACGATCTTGTGATGTGGAAGTAATAAAAGTGACGGACTGCATAATAAAGGTTCACATCACAAGGGGCAATATAAAGTGACGTTCTTTCGCATTGAGATTTTATATATCCAACCATAAAAGCGCATGACAACCTCTGCTTCCCTCTGCGAAGGGCCTATCCTTTATTATTATCTTCTACCTTATGCAAGAGTCATGGTGATCTTCACCTTTCCTTTTTCATTTTATCCTTTGGCAAGCTCAGCATGTTGGAAATAACATGATATATATATATATATCTAATTGGATGTAGGGGAGCATGAACCGTTATTGTTGACATTGCTTGAGGTAAAAGGTTGTGGGGCAAAACTATAAGCCCCTATCTTTCTCTGTGTTCGATTAAAACTCTGTAACGACAAGTATCGCGTGAGTGTTAGCAATTATGGAGGACTAAATGATAGTTGAGTATGTGGACTTGCTTTTTAGCTCTAACATAGACTCTTTCCGATGTTATGGTAAATTGCAATTGCTTCAGTGACTGAGATTATAGTTTGTTGGAACCCAATAAGGTTTATGATTTATACTTTTGCATTGTGAATAGATCATCACTTGAACATAAGTAATCATATGACAAAACCTATATATGTTGCTGTTATAAGAATAATCATGATGCCTGCATGTCCGTATTTTATTTTTATCGAGGCCTCTACCTCTAAACATGAGGACATATTTATTGTTATCGGCTTTTTGCTTGAGGACAAGCGAGGTCTAAGCTTGGGGGAGTTGATACGTCCATTTTGCATCATGCTTTTATATCGATATTTATCACATTATGGACTGTTATTTCACTTTATATCACAATACTTATGGATATCCTCTCTTATTTTACAAGGTTTACATAAGGAGGGAGAATGCCAGCAGCTGGAATTCTGGGCTGGAAAAGGAGCAAATATTAGAGACCTATTCTGCGCAACTCCAAAAGTCTTGAAACTCCACGGAACGTCTAAAAAGAAATAAAGAAAAATCCATGCCAAAGATGAAGGCCAGGGGGCCCACACCCTTCTCACGAGGGTGGGGGGCGCCCCCCCTAGGGCGCGCCCCCCTACCTCGTGGGCTCCCTGGTGGGTCTCCGACGTCCATCTTCTCCTATATGAAGTCTTTCGATGAGAAAAAAATAGGAAGCAACCTTTCGGGACGAGACTCTGCCGCCACGAGGCGGAACCAATCTAGAGCTCCAGCAGAGCTGTTCTGCCAGGGAAACTTCACTCCGGGAGGGGGAAATCATCACCATCGTCATCACCAACGCTCCTCTCATCAGGAGAGGGCAATCTCCATCAACATCTTCACCAGCACCATCTCATCTCCAAACCCTAATTCATCTCTTGTATCCAATTCTTGTCTCAAAGTCCGGGATTGGTGCTAGTAGGTTGCTAGTAGTGTTGATTACTCCTTGTAGTGGATGCTAGTTGGTTTATTTGGTGGAAGATCATATGTTCAGATCCTTTATGCATATTATTACCCCTATGATGATGAACATGAATATGCTTTGTGAGTAATTACGTTTGTTCCTGAGGACAAGGGAGAAGTCTTGCTATTAGTAGTCATGTGAATTTGGTATTCGTTTGATATTTTGATAAGATGTATGTTGTCTAGCCTCTAGTGGTGTTATGTGAACATCGACTACATAACACATCACCATTATTTGGGACTAGAGGAAGGCATTGGGAAGTAATAAGTAGATGATGGGTTGCTAGAGTGACAAAATCTTAAACCCTAGTTTATGCGTTGCTTCGTAAGGGGCTGATTTGGATCCATATGTTTCATGCTATGGTTAGGTTTACCTTAATACTTTTGTTGTAGTTGCGGATGCTTGCAATAGAGGTTAATCATAAGTGGGATGCTTGTTCAAGTTAGAACAGCACCCAAGCACCAGTCCACCCACATATCAAATTATCAAAGTATCGAACGCGAATCATATGAACGTGATGAAAACTAGCCTTACGATATTCCCATGTGTCCTCGGGAGCGCTTTTCCTATTATAAGAGTTTGTTCCGGCTTGTCCTTTTCTACGAAAAGGATTGTGCCACCTTGCTGCACCTTATTTACTATTGTTACTTGTTGCTCGTTACAATTTACCTTATTACAAAACTATCTGTTACCACTTATTTTAGTACTTGCAGAGAATACCTTGCTGAAAACCGCTTTATCATTTCCTTCTACTCCTCATTGGGTTCGACACTCTTACTTATCAAAAGGACTACGATAGATCCCCTATACTTGTGGGTCATCAGCATGCGCCCTATATACGGATGAGCGCAGAAGTACCAAGGGCTATATAGTCGCCCCACCGTCAAACTCCTATGGCTAAGTGAAAGTGTTAAAGCAATATAGTCTGAGTGCCTCGTTCGTTGTGCTATCACCTCCTTAATGGACGAAGACATTGGATCAAGTGTGGATATGCTTTTCTGCGAACACCCCCGCATTATATGCATGGGGGCGGAAGCTGACGACTGCAAACTTTCAGGTTATACACATATATACATCAACGGCCGCACAGGAGGCATCACGGTACTTTCGGGAAAAAGTATAAATACAGCCTTGATAATTCAATAAACATTGTTTCTACAATGGGAGTACATGTTACTAGAACATAATATTCTTCGAGCACTACGCCTCTATCGAACGAGCGCCTTCGAGAACTTCTTCAAAGTAGTGCTCGGCAGCCACTCGGCCTACGGCCGAACCCTGTGTCGCAACAATGGTGGCCTCCATCTCCGCCTAGTATGTCTTAACATGGGCAAAGGCCATCCGCGCACCCTCTATGCACGCCGATCTCTTTACAGCATCGATGCATGGCACAACACCAAGGAATTGTTGCACTAAACTAAAGTAGCTATTCGGCCTTGGCCCTCCCGGCCACAGATGATCTACAATGGACCTCATGGCAAGTCCGGACAACCTATGGAGCTCGGCCCACTCGGCCATTCGCTCATTCAACAGCAGCGGGCGGATTGGAGCATGAAAATGTGACAAGAACAACTTCTCCACTTCGCGATCTTTCTGATCCTAGAAGTACTCGGCCGCATCAGTAGCACTTGCAGCCAAATCCACATAAGCGTCCGCAGAACTCCATAGTCGGTCAAGAGGAGCATACTTCGGATCTCCGAATTTAGTCCGCAACAAGAAGGGCTTCCCACACACGATATCTGCAGCTTGATGCAGCTCCTCCTTCGTCGCTCTAATTTTGGAGCAGGCTTCCTTGGCAGCTACCAGGGCCTTCTCCAGGTCTATCGCCCTCGCTCGGCTTTCTTCTTCAAGAAGCTGGTAACGGTCAGCGGCATCTTTTAATTCTACAGCCATTTTGGCTATTCTTTCCTTGCTCTCGCACTGCGCGGCCTGTTCGGCCCTTAACTCTCTGGCCGCCTTTAGAGCGGCCGCATTGCTACTCCTTGCTTGCTCCTTGGCTCAGGCCAGCTCCGCCCAAAGGGTCTCCACGGTGGCAGCTCCATCTGCATTCACAACATATTAAAGATACTAACATCATGCTCCTCTTATTATGTGACAATCACCAGAGAAATCACTCACCCTGTGCCTCATCAAGCCGCTGGTTGACAAGCACGATATCGACATCGGTCGCATCAAGTTGCCGCTTTGGCTCGATAAACCCATCAGTTCGGCTAGCCACTGTAGCCTCAGCCACCTGCACATAAAGGCAGTCGGGTTATTACCCAGGAATATAATCCTCGGGTTGCCTCCATTCTCGACGACAACCAGAGTCTCAGGGGCTACTATCTGCATAGGGCACACCTAACATGTGCGGTACTATAAAAAACATGCACTATTTCACGTACCTCAAAGCCCTTCAGCAGACTCATAAAGGCTTCATGCAAACCGCTTTCAGCGGATGAAATCCTTTCAATTACCGTACCCATTAGCGTATGATGCGCTTCCGAGACGGCCGCTTGCCCCAGAAGATCTGTCAGCACGTCCGACCGCACACCGTACGGTTCCGTACCCTTGCTGTCGCTCTCCTTAGAAGCCGGATTCTGGGGATTTCGGGAAGCCAAAGGGTTATCCTCTAGCCTTGGCGCATCCGGAGATATCCTCCACGACGACACTTCAGGGTCGCCCGCCTCCGGAGGCGGGGTGTCAGGGGGAGGCGTTTCGCTCTCCATCATCTCCGGAAGGAGATCCCCCGAAGAAAAACTTTGTCGAGAAGGGCTATGATCTGGACTACAATTTATAAGCATCGGTTATTTTCTTCGGAAGTAAGGTAGGATATTTTCACTATTATGTACTTTTCGATTACTTACATCTCGGTAGAGGGCTGATCCCCGCGCGGACATTGTGCGGCAAGAATACCCTCCGAGGCAGGACCATCTGATGAAGATTTCTTCTCCCCCTTGGAAACCTTAGTTTCCGGATCTTCAGAGGTAGTCCTCTTCCTTCCTCGGGGAGAGAGAATGTCATATTCTTCCCCTTGGTTATCCTCCCCCGCGGAGGAGCTCATTCCCTCTGTTGGAATAAGAAGCGAGTGAGGCCCACTTTTGCCCTCTTTATTCCCCCTTCATCTTCCTTTGAGGGCACTAGATAAGGTGTCGGCTCGAGCATCTTTTCCAGCACCAGATTGTCCAAGCCCTCAGGAAGGGGGGCCGAACACCTGATCATCTTCGCCTTTGTTATCTAGTCCTGGCCAAAGAGAGACTCTTTAGAATGATGCCATGATAAATAAAAGGACGGCGGGTTCGGCCATGGGATTACTTACTTGGGTAGAAGGGTGGTTGCAGCTCAAACCCACATCCTCGGAGGTGTCCAAATACTTATTTGGGGTCGGAAGAACGATTTGTACATCCCTTCAAGCATCATGCCGAGGAAATGCTGAATAGCTCGCGGTCCTTCCGCGTTGAATTCCCACATACAGAGGGGCCGGCGTTTGCAAGGCTGGACTTGACGAACTAGCATAACTTGCATTACCATAACCATACTGAAATCTCTCTCAAAGAGATCTCAGATACGGCTCAGCAGTATCGGCACGTCCTTTGCTGGACCCCAGCTCAGCCGCCTGCTGATCCATGACATCAGTTGCGGTGGGGGGCCCGAGCGAAAGGTGGGGGCGGCTACCCACTTGGCACTTCGAGGAGCTGTGATGTAAAACCACTCCCAGTGCCACAATCCGGACACCTCTGGGAAGGAACCCGCTGGCCATGGAGCATTAGCGATTTTGCTTATTAAATCACATCCGCACTCTGCGTGCCGCCCCTCGATCATCTTTGGCTTCACGTCGAAGGTCTTGAGCCACAGGCCGAAGTGAGGGGTAATGCGGAGGAAGGCCTCACATACGACAATAAATGATGAGATGTGAAGAAGGGAGTCTGGGGCTAGATCATGGAAATCCAGCCCATAATAGAACATAAGACCCCTGACAAAGGGATCCAGAGCGAGGCCTAGTCCTCGGAGGAAGTGGGAGATGAACATGACACTCTCGGTGGGTTCGGGAGTAGGGACGACCTGCCCTCGGGCAGGCAGCCTTTGTGAAATTTCGGCGGTAGATATCTGGCCTCTATCAGCTTCTTGATGTCCTCTTCTATTATAGAGGAGGGCATCCACCGACCTTGAAGGTTGGATCCGGACATAGCTGAAGGCCCGAAGTGCCTGACTTGAGCTTTGGGTGTTAGAACTCGAGGCGGGGGAAGGACTCGTTTGAGCACGAGAGGGAGAAAGAAAAGGCCTTGTCCTCGTTATAAAGGGGGTGAATATAAAGCATCCTCCTCGTGGCCGTTTGGGACTTTCCTAAGATCTGGGAGTCATACCAACAGGCACGGTTGGTTACCCACATCTGTATTAATGAGAATCCCGTGATAAGGGAACACGATCTCTGCTTTGACAAGGCGTGTCAAGAAAACCGCCTCGCGATATGTGCGGTGCTGGTTGAGAAAAAATAATGACCGGGCTGTGGCGTGATGTCATGCTGTCAAAACATGTCAGCAGATTAGATTTGTGGAAATATTATTCTTTCTACAGTGGTATGTGGAACTTATTTTTCAGGGCCGGACACTATTCTTGTGTTCAAACTCTTTCATGGAGTATTCGGAGGAGGAACCCGCCTTGCAATGCCGAAGACAATACTGCGCGCGAGACTCATCGTCGTTGAAGCCTGGTTCAGGGGCTACTGAGGGAGTCCTGGATTAGGGGGTCTCTGGACATCCGGACTATATCCTTTGGCCGGACTGTTGGACTATGAAGATACAAGATTGAAGACTTCATCTCGTGTCCGGATGGGACTCTCCTTGGCATGGAAGGCAAGCTAGGCAATACAGATATGTATATCTCCTCCCTTGTAACCGACCTTGTGTAACCCTAGCCCCCTCCGGTTTCTATATAAACCGGAGGGTTTAGTCCGTAGGAAAACATACAATCATACCATAGGCTAGCTTCTAGGGTTTAGCCTCTACGATCTCGTGGTAGATCAACTCTTGTAATACTTATATCATCAAGAACAATCAAGCAGGACATAGGGTATTGCCTCCATCAAGAGGGCCCGAACCTGGGTAAACATCGTGTCCCCAGCCTCCTGTTACCATCCGCCTTAGACGCATAGTTCGGGACCCCCTACCCGAGATCCACCGGTTTTGACACCAACAGTATTGTTCAGGTTAAGACATGGCAGGATATGACATTTTGAAGGAGTTGGCAGCTTCACGACACCACTGGATTACAGATCGAGAACTCATAAGTATCAATGGTTATTGTTCTATCAATGTATCCCATTTCAGATTGGCAAATAAAGAGATGGTTTAAACAATAGTAAAATGATATGGCATTGTTCATAGCTAAGACATTGCAGAATATGACATTGTGCTGTAGTGGGTAGGTTCACCACACCACTGGATTACTGATCAAGAACAGAAGCATACATGCAGTGCAAAAGAACATCACTTGCTCTGTATAGTTTAATTTACATGGTATGAAGTAGGAACTTGGTTGTACAACTGAAAACTTAAATTGAGAAGGACAAACTTTTCTTTATGAACTATATAATAAACTTTAAACATGCAATTTGATGCAAGCACCAAAAATAAACAGCTATTGCGGTCATGCCTAACCAAATATACACAACAAAGTTTGAAGGCTTGAGAAGGATAAACTTACATTAGTGGTGAAGACAGGCTCTATAAAGCCCTTGTCCATGCTGATGGGGGGGGGGGTAATTCAAGAAGTTTACCACATAATCTTCTTCATAAGCATTGCCTTTATTCTATATTTTGTGAAGAGTAAATATAGATGTGATAATATAAGAAAAAATGGAGAATATTTAAGATAAGATGAAGAGTGATGCTACATAACCAAGTAGCTATAAATGCAAGTACAGCGATACAGGCAAAAGGTACAGTCAAGAGCAATGCAGAGCTAAACTTCTTCAGTACCATCGGTGTTATCCAACCTTATGGTAAGAGTAAATATAGATCTGATGTGTAGAAAATGGAGGGCAAAGGAAAATAAGCTGCAGAGTGATGGTACACGAACAACTAGTTGTCAATATAAGTACACTGATAAAGGACAGCAGGTACTTACAAGAACAATGCAGAGCTAAAAAATTGCAATAGCATTAGATATATTCTACACTAATGTGACCATTCATACAAATCAGATAATTTGGAGCGAACAATTGATAAGCAAGCTATCATGCATACTACTATCACACAATGAACCAGGTATGAATGCAAGTATAGTGATACAGGACAATGGGTACTAACAAGAGCAAAGCAGCAGGCAGCATATTTGTGATATCATGTCGTCCTTTTCAAACCGGAATTCTTCTTCGAGCAGATTTCTTGCAAAACAGATCTGTAAGGCACATGCGGAAAAGTAGAAGTTCGAATTGTCATGTGATATCATAGACAGTACCTCATCCTGGGAACGAGACCACTGCATAACAATGTTTTTCCATTCAATGCGTTCTAAATTTAGCACAGGTGACTTCACCGGAAATTCATTTATAGACTTGCCATCAAAGTGTGATTTCCTTAGGTAACACCGATACTGCTGCAATGCTTCCTTGAAAAGTGCAAGCAAGCTTTGCTTGTCATGACTATCCAGATTGACCCTCGCCTACTTACAACAATGTAATGTAAATCATTGATGTATTCAATCAGCAGAAAACAGGAAAATAATCACCATGAAAAATAACACTTACACGTAAGTGGGATAGGAAGATGTGAAAATGGTGTTTGTCTTCACTATAATCTTTCCATGATGGGAATATATGCACGTAGTCCCTAACAACATTGAAAGCATTGTCTTTTAAACTGGGAATAACTGGAATGGGGTTCCAATCTATAGGAATTGGCCATCTCTGCGGTTGGGATACGTCTTCAGTCGGTGGACTTCCTGTACTTTTTTCTAGAGTGGGATTTTTCTATGGTACGACTGGTGCTATGGCAAGTGAAATCAGCATACCTTTTGCTGGAGTGCAGGTCCTATGTGGTGTGGCTAGTGGTGTGGTGATACGTCTCCAACGTATCTATACTTTTTGATTGCTCCATGCTATATTATCTTATGTTTTAGACATTATTGGGCTTTATTATTCACTTTTATATTATTTTTGGGACTAAGCTATTAATCGGCGGCCCAGCCCAGAATTGTTATCTATTGCCTATTTTAGGGTTTCGAAGAAAAGGAATATCAAACGGAGTCCAAACGGAATGAAACCTTTGGGAACGTGATTTTTAGAACGAACAAGATCCAGGAGACTTGGACCCTACGTCAAGCAACAAATTGGGAAGCCACGAGGTAGGGGGGCGCGCCTACCCCCCCAGGCGCGCCCTCCACCCTCATGGGCCCCCTGTTGCTCTACGGACGTACTCCTTCCTCCTATATATACCTATGTACCCCCTAACGATCAGATACGGAGCCAAAACCCTAATTCCACTGCCGTGCATTTCTGTATCCACGAGATCCCATCTTGGGGCCTATTCCAGAGCTCCGCCGGAGGGACATCAACCACGCAGGGCTTCTACATCAACACCATAGCCCTTCCGGTGAAGTGTGAGTAGTTTACCTCAGACCTTCGGGTCCATAGTTATTAGCTAGATGGCTTCTTCTCTCTTTTTGGATCTCAATACAAAGTTCTCCCCCTCTCTTGTGGAGATCTATTCGATGTAATCTTATTTTGCGGTGTGTTTGTTGAGACCGATGAATTGTGGGTTTATGATCAAGTTTATCAATGAACAATATTTGAATCTTTTCTGAATTCATTTATGTATGATTGGTTATCTTTGCAAGTCTCTTCGAATTATCAGTTTGGTTTGGGCTACTAGACTGATCTTTCTTGCAATGGGAGAACTGCTTAGCTTTGGTTTCAATCTTGTGGTGTCCTTTCCTAGTGACAGTAGGGGCAGCAAGGCACATATTGCATTGTTTCCATCGAGGATAAAAAGATGGGGTTTTTACCATATTGCTTGAATTGATCCCTCTACATCATGTCATCTTGCTTAAAGTGTTACTCTGTTCTCTTGAACTTAATACTCTAGATGCATGCTGGATAGCAGTCGATGTGTGGAGTAATAGTAGTAGATGCAGGAAGGAGTCGGTCTACTTGTCTCGAACGTGATGCATATATACATGATCATACCTAGATATTCTTATAACTATGCTCAATTCTGTCAATTGCTCAATAGTAATTTGTTCACCCACCGTAAAATACTTATGCTCTTGAGAGAAGACACTAGTGAAACCTATGGCCCCCGGGTCTATCTTCATCATATTAATCTTCCAACACTTAGTTATTTCCTTTGCTTTTTACTTTGCTTTTATTTTACTTTGAATCTTTATCATAAAAATACCAAAAAAATCTTATCTTATCAAATCTATCTGTCACAGCCCTAGAGTTTGCTTGTAACTAGTGGCTTTGCATCCATGCATCATGTTTAAATTTCACGAAACTTGAAATGGGGATTGTTGAAACCCTAGCACCAAATGAATTCAACTAGGTTCAATAAAAAAATACTATCAATGATCCCAATTTCCCTTTAGAAAAGTTCATGATTTTTGTTAAAGGTGAAAACCTCTGCCAAAAGTCATGCACAAATTTCTAGGCCATTCTGGATTTTTGAATTAAATCTTATTGTATTTGAATTTGGGCACTTAAATACTATAAAATATTTAAAATGTCCAAATAATCCCAAACCAAAATGTTCCATGTTTGATATATTCTAAACATTGGGCATGCACAGTTTGGTGATTTTTGAAAGTGTCTAGATATTTTTAGTAATGCCACAAACTTATAGAACAAAATAAAAATAGAAATAAAAGAAAGAGAGAGAGAGAGAGAAGGACCACCTGGCCTGGCGCTGAGCCGGCCCAGCTTGCTGGCCCAGCCCACCTGGCGCCTTCTGTCGTCTTCCTCCCCGAGCCAGTAGGCAGGGCGTGTGGCCGCCGTGGGCGCACACACGCGCGCCACCTCCTGCTTCCGCCGCTGCCCTGGTGCGCCTGGAGACGCCACGACACCCCCCCGGACCCTCTGCACCTCTTCCCTCTCTCGCTGGATCTCCTCCCCCTCCGCTGCATCTTTCCGCGGTGCCACCGAATAGAGAGCTGCCGCCGTTCGCTGCCACCACGCCCACCATGCTCCTCTCGCCTCCCCGTGTAGTCCACGAGCTCTGCCGTCATCCGCTACGCCGTTCCTGCCGATCCACGCGACTGGAAGGCCCTCAGAGTGCCGCCATCGATGTCATCTTCATCCTCGGGTCCCGAGGATCGCCGCCGTCTGAGCTTCCCCGAGCACGCTGGCCATCCCTACGGCACCGCAGTGAGCCCCCGAGCATTTTCCCCCTCTCCCCGCGGTCAACCCCTCCCTCTAGCCGCCTCCTCCACCGGAGCCGAGACGCTCTGCCGCATGAGCTTGTTGCCGGTGTGGCCCCGGTGACCAACGGCCCCGTGTGTGCGTTCGTTGTGCTCGTCACATCGCGTAGAGGCTCTTGAGCGCATTAGTCCATGCGTTTGCACACTGCAGTCACGTTTCCGTGCACCCCCGAGCTCCGGCCACCGCCGCGCTGCTCGTCGGCGTCATCTCCGGCCACCCCCGCACACACTGCCTGCTCCGTTAGCTGCGCGCGAGCTCTAGCTAGCCATAGAGACCAACCGCGGATCAAACCGCTGCCTGTAGCTCAACTCCGGCGAGCCACCGCCGTTGGTTTGGTCGTCGCCGGCCGAACTCCGGTGAAGTCGACGTGGCGCCATCATTAGGGGCTAATAACCCAGCTAATTAACCCTCTCTCACACTGACAGTTGGGTCCCACTTCCTAACTAAAAACCGTTTATTTTTCTGTTAAAGTTTAACTAATCCCAGTGGTCCCACGAGTCAGCTTTGACCAAGCTGACGTGGCCGTTGACCAGGCCCACACGTCAGCGACTCTAGCTAGCATCGTGACACTGACCAGTGGACCCCACTGGTCAGGTTTGACCTGGTCAGCCACAGTTGACCCGCTGACGTCATAGTGACGCAATGCTGATGCAATAACTCTTTTTCTGGATTTTTTCTTATACAGGAAAATTCCAGAAAATAGTGTAAACTTCAAAAATTCATAGTAATTCAACCGTAACTCCAAATCAAACAAATTATATATGAAAAATTATAAGAAAAATTCAATCTATCCATCTGTACTGGTTTCGTGCATGTTAGAACACTTTAACCTTGCTGTTTAGGTGAAACAAGTTAATGCACTAATATGATTTCATGAAATGGGTTTGCATTTGAATCCTTGGTTCAAATGGACTCATTCCAATATGTTCTAGCTTGCATTAGCCCAAAACACATTCATGTTGCCATGTCATAGCATGCATCATATTGTTGCATTACATTGATTATGTTCCCTCTTGTTTGCCGGTGTTTGTTCCCCCCCTTAGTAGACGTTGATCCAGCGATGAATTCGATGACACCGATGAAGAGCTATATTATCTTCAGAAGTGCCAGGCAAGCAAAACACCCTTGTTCATTCCGATACAATCCCACTCTCTCGCTCCTGCTCTCTTTTGCTGCATTAGGACAACAACGATTCAACTGTTACATGTCGCGGTAGTTGAACCCCTTTCCTCTGCATGACCTGTCATTGCCACAGTAAATAGATGAAACCCACTAGCATGAGTAGGAGTTGTTTGAGCCCTGATGTGCCTACTCATTCATGCTTATTTGTCATGCCTGCTACTGCTTAGAGTTGAGTCAGGTATGATTCATCGGGGATGAATTGGAACAGTGATGAACATGTCCTACTGTGTGTGAGCTAAGTGTGTGAACATGATTTGGTAAAGGTAGCGGTGAGATGCCATGTAGGAGTACATGGTGGGTTGTCTCATTGAAACCGTCCTTAGGAACTGAGTTCTGTGTTTGTGATCCATGAAACAGTTACTACCACGCATTGGGCCCGAAACCAATGGACCCTCTCGGCTTCTTGATCACCCTTGTCCTCTGTCCAGGAGTTGCAACTAGTTTCTGGTGTTTGTAGGTTATGTGTTGGCGGCCGTGCGTAGCGCTGACCCTAGGGGTGGGCTATGTTGTGGTAGATACACCGTGGCACGGTGTACCGGGCGCCCGTTTGGTGTCTCGGGAACCCTGTTCACATCGTTCGGGCCGTATGTGTAAACCTCGGCCGGACTCCCTGTGGATGGAACCTGGATAGGCGATAAACCTGGACTACAGGCTTGAGTGTTTAGGTAGGCCGTGGCCGACACCCTTGTTGGGCTTCCGCTTGAAGGTTGCCGAGTACATGTCGTGTAAACGGCGGTAAGTGGTGAGAGCGTGTGTGAAGAAGTACACCCCTGCAGGGTTAACATCATCTATTCGAATAGCCGTGTCCGCGGTAATGGACTTCTGGGTTGCCTATAACAGTTCATAGACAAGTGAAAGTGGATACTTTAAAATGCGCAAGATAAGTGTGAGTGCTATGGATGACCTTCTCGTAGGGAGACGGGAGCGGATCCATAGTGGTGTATTGAATGGTGAATATGTGGACTCGTGTGCGCCACCTCAAAAGAGTTGCTTGTAGTCGTAGTTCAGGTTAGCCACTGAGTCAAAGCTGGCTTGCTGCAGTTAAACTCCACCCCCCCCCCCTTGTTGATACCGATGCATATGTAGCTAGTTCTGATGTAAGTCTTGCTGGGTACATTTGTACTCACGTTTGCCTACTTTATGTTTTGCAGAGAGACGTCAGTCTCGCTAGTAGTTCCGCGTGGACTTCGATGTTTAGCTTGATACCTCAGCTACGATCTTGTGCCCTTGGCAGGATCTGGTAGATAGTCAGGCTTCTCAGCCTTCTTCATTTGTAGTTGTCTGTACTCAGACAAGTTAAGCTTCCGCATGTGCTTGTTGCTTGTATGCTCCGTGTGTTGGGTCATAAGACCCATGTTTGTAATATCTCGCTCCTCGGAGCCTAATGAATAAATACTTTGAGTCGTAGAGTTATGTTGTGATGCCATGTTGTATTTACACATATCGAGCATATTGTGTGTATGATTGAAATGCTTGGTATGTGTGGGATCCGACAATCTAGTTGTTATCCTTGGCAGCCTCTCTTATGGGGAAATGTAGTCCAGTGCTTCGTTGAGCCATAGTAGTCCGCTACAGCCCGGTTCACCGGAGTCCTGCTAGCCCAGCACTACTGCTCAGATCACTTAACTGGCCGGCATGTTTTTCACTTTGTTCCTGTGTCTGTCCCTTCAGGGAAATGTCACGCAGTGATATCCGGAGTCCTGCCTAGCCTGCTACAGCCCAGGTTCCCGGAGTCCTGTTAGCCCAGTGCTACAGCCCGGATTCACACGCTGCTGACCGACATGCTCGATGTGATTCATGTATGCCTGTCCCCATAGGTTAGTGCCGCTTTGGGTTCACGATTAGCCATGTCGGCCCGGGTTCTCTGTCATATGGATGCTAGCGACATTATCATATACGTGAGCCAAAAGGTGCAAACGGTCCCGGGCCATGGTAAGGCGACACCCATGGGAATACCGTGCGTGAGGCCGCAAAGTGATATGAGGTGTTACCGGCTAGATCGATGTGACTTGGAATCGGGGTCCTGACAGCTTTGATATCAGAGCCTGACTGCCTATAGGATTACCAAGCCAAACTGGTCGAAGTTGAGTCTAGAAATGCTTGAGTTATGTAAGGGAATTGATTGTGGAAGGGAACGTAAGGCTCTGTTTACTCCTTTACCCTATGCCTTCTGATCTGAGTCAAACTCTTCTTTTCTACGGGGATTAAGAACTAGGCCTTCTCATCTATCTATCAGGATGACGTGTTACTAATCCATAGACTTATAGAATTGATAGTTTCAAGCCTCAGTTCCATTCCTACTACCTCCATATGTTGTCAGTTGATCTCGAAACATTGATATTGTTGTTGAGTGGCTATGCCACCATTTTTGCAGGTTGTCTCAAATCTTTTTGAGCATTTACAACCGTTATGTTGTCCGAGTCATCCCAGGTTTCTAAGTAGTCTGATGCATTTGCAAACTCCTTCCTCCTGTTCCTGATGTCCTTTTGGGCCAGTTTAATCACACTAATCGGTGAGTTGAGGTACTCTGTTGCCTCGACATATATGTTGGAGCTATTGCTATGACCCTAGGTGTTTTAGGGAGTCACCTAGTGATCTAGACATGTTTTGTATTCCCAGTGTGTGATTCTGGGCATTATTCTCAAAAGCATCCCATGATGCCATGTAGTGGTAGGTATTCTATTCATGGGTTCTTGAACCCAAGATCCACTCTATTTTAACTCTTGTTGATAGTGATGCTAGTTCCTTTAGGATATTAGTAACCCTTGCGATAGTCCTCGAGGTCTGTGGTATATCGTTCTTCCAATACCATGAGCCAATATGGCAGTAGTTATTTGAACCAAAAGATCACAATCAGAGTACTCTTGAGGAGTTCTCCATTCATAATTGTGACTCTGCCAGTCCTACCTCTCTGCATGGGTTATCCAGAAGAAACATGTCGAACTTGGTTCGACATACTAATCTATGCATCCACAACTCAGAAAGTTATATGTTCCTCGAGTTGTTCCTCTTCAGTTGTATCCCGACCATCTTCTATCAATTGATAGTCAAGAGTATGTGTGCATTTGTGCTCACCGATGCCTATTATTCTTGTGGTCCGTCAAGCCATTCTATTCCGGAATGACTAGGAGAAACAAACTCAAGTACCTGATCTATCTCTGGGATTGGGTCAAAGCAGTTGTATTCCGCAGATCAGAATGCCAATCCAGCTTCTGTTCTGTTCTACCTTGGAGTGTTGCCTCCTTATGTCAGGAGAGTCATGAGAATTGCACCTTCTCTTATGAATTCTTGACGCAGTGATACTTCTTGCCATCATTGTTCATTCCTCGGTTCCTGTGTTATTGTAACCGGAATGCCGGCAAGTGAGTCGTGATGTGTGAAATCAATACTCCTAGCAACCGCGTTGCTTGGTAGTTAATGGGCATTAACATCATCCTTAGTGTGTTGGTTATTGAATCACCATCCTAGGACTGATCGTGCTACCTAGCCCATTTTTGTTGGGGCACCCTTTGATCAATGAGTTAGGATTGTGTCAATCCCTCACTCTTTTGATCATATCATCTTGCCCTGAAAAAGCAAGGTTGATCTTGAGCTTAGTAACATATCGGTGGTTCATGATTTTCCGAATATCTTCTCGGAAGTATTACCTGGTTGTCACCTGACCGTTATGTTGAGCTCGTGATCAAGCTGGTTTCTTGTAAACCACCCCTTCTCCAAGAATCTGTGTTGGATACCCCTGAGCTAGTTGGTTAAGCTGAACAACAACTTGGAGAGTTGGAAGATAAAAGGCTTTGCCGAATTTGGTTCTTCCTGAAGGGATATCTTTGTGTTGTGTATGTGTTGAAGAAAGATGATATCTTCACCAATTGGTCCTCGTGATCAGTTGTTGGATCTATTGTCTTGTCAAAACTTTGACTTGAGTATGGGCTATCGTCAAATCAAATCAGAACCAACGATGTTCGTAATGTTGTCTTACCCGTGGTTGATCCCTCGAGCATACACCATTACCTCTTTTGGTCGAACCAATACTATCATCGTGTTCACATGATGGTGGAAGTCCAGTGATATGGAAATTCCGATGAGTTGTTGTTGAGCCCATCAACAGCATTTTGTCTCCCCCATGATTCATGTTGAACATCAACCTAGTGTTGAAAACTTGTAAGCAATGCCTTCGTGTCCCGTTCGTGAAGCATATGTTGGATGGAAGAAGTGACTTCCTCGAATTCATGTGCACTTGGTGCAAGTTGCCGCCGTGAGTTTCAGAAAGATTGTTTTGTTTCCCTTGGAATCATCCCAAATCAGTCATGCATACGTGCGAAGTATTCTATGGTTTGGTAGATTAATTACCTCCACTCCATATGTGTTCCTAGCACACCAAGCCACTGATTGACTTGTTCAAGGAAAAGAAGTCTATGCTTGGGATCTAATCCATGGACTTGCGTAAGACTTCAAAATCCTTGATGATGGTTCCCCACCTGAACTCGATAGTGTGTTATTATAAGACTACTACGTGGTCATGCTCGTCTTGGATAGCATGTTCACAGGGTTGTAGCAGAACCAGCTCATGTTTTGGAGCTTGCTATCGCAGTTCATTCCCTGAGAATCTCGCAACGTCATCTCGTCAAATTGTGTTGCAAACTCTCATTTTCCTTCTAGGCTGGATGGGTCTGGAATATCCTAACACCAACCAGATCTGAATCTCAGGTAGATATGATGGTTGGAACGTACTCCAAGAACTATAATGTTGGTCTCTCTGTAACCGGTAACGTGGATGTCGTGGCCAACACACCTAGCCGGAAAGCCTATTATTGTAGTATCTTGATTGAGGAAGTTGGTCACCTCCCCATAAGGATTTCGTAGGATTTACTCCAGAAGTTGTTCCTTATGGATCTAGTGTATTCCGAAGTCCGACCACTACTTGGTGGCTATGCCGATGCTTTAAAGCATGACCATGGTAACCAGTACATCAAGGAGAACATTAGAAGCGGAGAGCTAAATGTCTCTCGGTCGATCATCCAGATTTCATTCCCTTGTCCTCGCCAAGGTGAAATCTGAGAAAGTGTTATCTTCCTTTGCACCCGCATTGTCCATATCTATTCGTCATGGTAGTAAGATGTGTTGCCAGGATCCTCGGCACCGATGTTGGTAAGACCTTGATGAGTATGGAGATGCTCAAGTTCTTGAGAGCACGCGCAAGCACTAGGTTTTATCATTGGCGTTAACTGGGATTTGCTTCCAGCTTCCTAGGTTATGTTAGAACATTTTCAACCAGTGGACTCACTCTCCACTGTTGAGTTTTTCCCCAGTTACCAGAATCATTCCCAACATTTGCATTTTGTTCCCAGCTTGCACCTTAGTAGTTGATGTTCAGGATCATCTTCAAAAGTGGACGTACCATGGGTCCCATCCATTTCCGATGATAAGCAAAATAATCCATTGCGTTGTCTTCAACAAGGGAGTCCACATCATCCTTTCTAGTCCGAGTATGTCATTCTCTTGAACTCCTTCAAATGATCGATTGTGATTGCCTTAGGCTGGTATAAAGAGTTTCAATGATCTTTGTATCAAAAGTAATTCTTTTTGTCACTTAAGGGAATATTTCTACGAGTCACTTTTCCCTAAGGTGTCCCGTTATGGTATCATGGCAATTATCTCCTCGCTACTTTGAAACCGTGCACCATCTTACCCTAGCGTGGAATTGTTGCCTATCCAATTGAACCTTTGTCATTTACCTCTTTCCATTGCTCCTGATGTGTTTGCTATGTCTCAACTCAAGAGATGTTCTTACGTCTCATTCCGTGAACTGATCTTGAGTGCTCGATCTTCGAGGAGATCGACTCCTGCAGGGTTTTCCTTTCTTTCTGTCGTCATCATGTTGGATGGACTTCTCGGAGCAAGACGACGAGACAAAGATGGTGATTGAATCAACGCCTTTATGAAGTGCACCCTGGATCGTGAAGATTATGTTACTTTGTGTTCCCCCTTCATCTTACCCTACACTTGAATATCGGGGCAAGATTCTTGTTTAGTGGGGGTGAGTTGTCACAGCCCTAGAGTTTGCTTGTAACTAGTGGCTTTGCATCCATGCATCATGTTTAAATTTCATGAAACATGAAATGGGGATTGTTGAAACCCTAGCACCAAATGAATTCAACTTGGTTCAATAAAAAAATACTATCAATGATCCCAATTGCCCTTTAGAAAAGTTCATGATTTTTGTTAAAGGTGAAAACCTCTGCCAAAAGTCATGCACATATTTCTAGGCCATTCTGGATTTTTGAATTAAATCTTATTGTATTTGAATTTGGGCACTTAAATACTATAAAATATTTAAAATGTCCAAATAATCCCAAACCAAAATGTTCCATGTTTGATATATTCTAAACATTGGGCATGCACAGTTTGGTGATTTTTGAAAGTGTCTGGATATTTTTAGTAATGCCAGAAACTTACAGAACAAAATAAAAATAGAAATAAAAGAAAGAGAGAGAGAGAAGGACCACCTGGCCTGGCGCTGAGCCGGCCCAGCCCACCTGGCGCCTTCTGTCGTCTTCCTCCCCGAGCCAGTAGGCAGGGCGTGTGGCCGCCGTGGGCGCACACACGCGCGCCACCTCCTGCTTCCGCCGCTGCCCTGGTGCGCCTGGAGACGCCACGACACCCCCCCAGACCCTCTGCACCTCTTCCCTCTCTTGCTGGATCTCCTCCCCCTCCTCTGCATCTTTCCGCGGTGCCACCGAACAGAGAGCCGTTGCTGTTCGCTGCCACCACGCCCACCATGCTCCTCTCGCCTCCCCATGTAGTCCACGAGCTCTGCCGTCATCCGCTACGCCGTTCCCGCCGATCCACGCGACTGGAAGGCCCTCGGAGTGCCGCCATCGATGTCATCTTCATCCTCGGGTCCCGAGGATCGCCGCCGTGATTCCGCCGCCGTCTGAGCTTCCCCGAGCACGCTGGCCATCCCTACGGCACCGCAGTGAGCCCCCGAGCATTTTCCCCCTCTCCCCGCGGTCAACCCCTCCCTCTAGCCGCCTCCTCCATCGGAGCCGAGACGCTCTGCCGCATGAGCTCGTCGCCGGTGTGGCCCCGGTGACCAACGGCCCCGTGTGTGCATTCGTTGTGCTCATCACATCGCGTAGAGGCTCTTGAGCGCATTAGTTCGTGCGTTTGCACACTGCAGTCGTGTTTCCGTGCACCCCCGAGCTCCGGCCGCCGCCGCGCTACTCGCCGGCGTCATCTCCGGCCACCCCCGCACACACCGCTTGCTCCATTAGATGCGCGCGAGCTCCAGCTAGCCATAGAGACCAACCGCGGATCAAACCGCTGCCTGTAGCTCAACTCCGGCGAGCCACCACCGTTGGTTTGGTCGTCGCCGGCCAAACTCCGGTGAAGTCGACGTGGCGCCATCATTAGGGGCTAATAACTCAGGTAATTAACCCTCTCTCACACTGACAATTGGGTCCCACTTCCTAACTAAAAACAGTTTATTTTTCTGTTAAAGTTTAACTAATCCCAGTGGGCCCACGAGTCAGCTTTGACCAAGCTGACGTGGCCATTGACCAGGCCCACACGTCAGCGACTCTAGCTAGCATCGTGACACTGACCAGTGGACCCCACTGGTCAGGTTTGACCTGGTCAGCCACAGTTGACCCGTTGACGTCATAGTGACGCAATGCTGACGCAATAACTCTTTTTCTGGATTTTTTCTTATACAGGAAAATTCCAGAAAATAGTGCAAACTTCAAAAATTCATAGTAATTCAACCGTAACTCCAAATCAAACAAATTATATATGAAAATTATCAGAAAAATTCAATCTATCCATCTGTACTGGTTTCATGCATGTTAGAACACTTTAACCTTGCTGTTTAGGTGAAACAAGTTAATGCACTAATATGATTTCATGAAATGGGTTTGCATTTGAATCCTTGGTTCAAATGGACTCATTCCAATCTGTTCTAGCTTGCATTAGCCCAAAACACATTCATGTTGCCATGTCATAGCATGCATCATATTGTTGCATTACATTGATTATGTTCCCTCTTGTTTGCCGGTGTTTGTTCCCCCCCTTAGTAGACGTTGATCCAGCGATGAATTCGATGACACCGATGAAGAGCTATACTATCTTAAGAAGTGCCAGGCAAGCAAAACACCCTTGTTCATTCCGATACAATCCCACTCTCTCACTCCTTCTCTCTTTTACTGCATTAGGACAACAACGATTCAACTTTTACATGTCGCGGTAGTTGAACCCCTTTCCTCTGCATGACCTGTCATTGCCACAGTAAATAGATGAAACCCACTAGCATGAGTAGGAGTTGTTTGAGCCCTGATGTGCCTACTCATTCATGCTTATTTGTCATGCCTGCTACTGCTTAGAGTTGAGTCAGGTATGATTCATCGGGGATGAATTGGAACAGTGATGAACATGTCCTACTGTGTGTGAGCTAAGTGTGTGAACATGATTTGGTAAAGGTAGCGGTGAGAGGCCATGTAGGAGTACATGGTGGGTTGTCTCATTGAAACCGTCCTTAGGAACTGAGTTCTGTGTTTGTGATCCATGAAACAGTTAGTACCACGCATTGGGCCCGAAACCAATGGACCCTCTCGGCTTCTTGATCACCCTTGTCCTCTGTCCAGGAGTTGCAACTAGTTTCTGGTGTTTGTAGGTTATGTGTTGGCGGCCGTGCGTAGCGCTGACCCTAGGGGTGGGCTATGTTGCGGTAGATACACCGTGGCACGGTGTACCGGGCGCCCGTTTGGTGTCTCGGGAACCCTGTTCACATCGTTCGGGCCGTATGTGGAAACCTCGGCCGGACTCCCTGTGGATGGAACCTGGATAGGCGATAAACCAGGACTACAGACTTGAGTGTTTAGGTAGGCCGTGGCCGACACCCTCGTTGGGCTTCCGCTTGAAGGTTGCCGAGTACATGTCGTGTAAACGGCGGTAAGTGGTGAGAGCGTGTGTGAAGAAGTACACCCCTGCAGGGTTAACATCATCTATTCGAATAGCCGTGTCCGCGGTAATGGACTTCTGGGTTGCCTATAACAGTTCATAGACAAGTGAAAGTGGATACTTTAAAATGCGCAAGATAAGTGTGAGTGCTATGGATGACCTTCTCGTAGGGAGACGGGAGCGGATCCATAGTGGTGTATTGAATGGTGAATATGTGGACTCGTGTGCGCCACCTCAAAAGAGTTGCTTGCAGTCGTAGTTCAGGTTAGCCACTGAGTCAAAGCTGGCTTGCTGCAGTTAAACTCCACCCCCCCCCCCCCTTGTTGATACCAATGCATATGTAGCTAGTTCTGAT
>NC_041384.1:400884332-400889598 GCF_002162155.2 Triticum dicoccoides | reverse complement strand
GCTAGTTCTGATGTAAGTCTTGCTGGGTACATTTGTACTCACGTTTGCCTACTTTATGTTTTGCAGAGAGACGTCAGTCTCGCTAGTAGTTTCGCGTGGACTTCGATGTTTAGCTTGATACCTCAGCTACGATCTTGTGCCCTTGGCAGGATCTGGTAGATAGTTAGGCTTCTTAGCCTTCTTCATTTGTAGTTGTCTGTACTCAGACAAGTTAAGCTTCCGCATGTGCTTGTTGCTTGTATGCTCTGTGTGTTGGGTCATAAGACCCATGTTTGTAATATCTCGCTCCTCGGAGCCTAATGAATAAATACTTTGAGTCGTAGAGTTATGTTGTGATGCCATGTTGTATTTACACATATCGAGCATATTGTGTGTATGATTGAAATGCTTGGTATGTATGGGATCCGACAATCTAGTTGTTATCCTTGGCAGCCTCTCTTATGGGGAAATGTAGTCCAGTGCTTCCTTGAGCCATAGTAGTCCGCTACAGCCCGGTTCACCGGAGTCCTGCTAGCCCAGCACTACTGCTCAGATCACTTCACTGGCCGGCATGTGTTTCACTTCGTTCCTGTGTCTGTCCCTTCGGGGAAATGTCACGCGGTGACATCCGGAGTCCTGCCTAGCCTGCTATAGCCCGGGTTCCCGGAGTCCTGTTAGCCCAGTGCTACAGCCCGGATTCACACGCTGCTGACCGACATGCTCGATGTGATTCATGTATGCCTGTCCCCATAGGTTAGTGCCGCTTTGGGTTCACGATTAGCCATGTCGGCCCGGGTTCTCTGTCATATGGATGCTAGCGACATTATCATATACATGAGCCAAAAGGCGCAAACGGTCCCGGGCCATGGTAAGGCGACACCCATGGGAATACCGTGCGTGAGGCCGCAAAGTGATATGAGGTGTTACCGGCTAGATCGATGTGACTTGGAATCGGGGTCCTGACACTATCAGATCTCACTCTCGTAAGTGACCGTGTAGGGATTGACAACCCCTTATCGCGTTGGTTGCGAGGATTTATTTGTTTTGTGTAGGTGCGAAGGACTTGCGCGTAGCCTCCTACTAGATTGATATCTTGGTTCTCAAAAATTGAGGGCAATACTTACGCTACTTTGCTACATCACCCTTTCCTCTTCAAGGGAAAAACAATGCAGTGCTCAAGAGGTAGCAAGAAGGATTTCTGGCGCCGTTGCCGAGGAGGTCTATGCAAAAGTCAACATACCAAGTACCCATCACAATCCCTTATCTCCCGCATTACATTATTTGCCATTTGCCTCTTGTTTTCCTCTCCCCCACTTCACCCTTGCCATTTTATTCGCCCTCTCTCTCTCTATCCTCCCTCTCTTTCTCTATTTTCCTTTTTCCCATTTGCTTTGATGTCTTACTTGGCTCATTTGCTCATGTGGTTGGAATAGTTGTTTATTTATTACTAAATAGAGAACCTAAGATCTATGGATCCTCATCCGCATGCTAATCTTTTTAAGAGATCCGATTATGATGAACCAATTGCTAATGAGTTTTGTGCACTAGATTATCTTTATGAAGTTTTGCTTGAAATTCGTGAATCTGGAAATTGTGATGAAGTACTTTATGGAGTGATTCATGATAGATCTTTCAATAAAAATCATGATTGCAATGATTTTACTATAAATTCTCTTGATGTCAATAATATGCAAAACCCTAAGCTTGGGGATGCTAGTTTTGCTATGTCTATTATTTGTTGTAATGATCATGATTGGGGTGATTCTCCTTTTGATGTTGAAAATTTATTTAAGCCCCATGATGAATATGAGATTGATATAGTGTTTGCAATATTATTGAAAGTGGTTTTGGAAGAGTGTCAACTTTAGATCCCACATATTTGGAGAATGTTCAATCTTATGAAATTTTTGATAAAAGTGGGTCTGGAGAGATCATGAATTTAGTTCATGTTAATCCCACTATTTTGGAAGAATGTCAACTTTGCATGCATGTGGATCATGTTGAAAATATTTTATGTGATAGCTATTTTGTTGAATTTGCTTATGATCCTACATGTAATTATTATGAGAGAGGAAAATATGGTGGTAGAAATTTTCATGTTACTAAATTACCTCTCGTTATGTTGAGATTGCTATTGTTTCTTTCCGCTTCCTTGCATATGCTAGTTTTTGCTTGCCTTGATAATTTGTTTGACTATAAGATGCCTATGCATAGGAAGTATTTTAGACTTAGATGTGTTTGTCACGTTTTTTATGATGCTCTCTATGTGCTTCAATTATTGTCTTTCATGTGAGCATCAATGAAGAATTATGCCTAGCTATAAGGCTTTAAAGAAAAGCGCTTATTGGGAGGAAACCCAATATTTATCCTTGCTTTTTAGTAATAAATAATTTATCTAGCCTCTGTTTTGGTTGTGTTTTTTGTGTTTAATTAGTGTTTGTGCCAAGTAGAACCGTTGGGAAGACTTGGGGAAAGTCTTGTTAATCTTGCTGTAAAAAACAGAAACTTTAGCGCTCACGAGAACTGCAGCCATTTTTATTTCGAAAGAGATATTTAGTTAATTCTTTTTGAAGATGATTAATAGATAAATTCCTCATGTCCAGCAATTTATTTTATAATTTTTAGGGTTCCAGATCTTGCGCTAGCTACTGATTACTACAGACTGTTCTGTTTTTGACAGATTCTATTTTTCGTGTGTTGTTTGCTTATTTTGATGAATCTATGGCTAGTAAAATAGTTTATAAACCATAGAGAAGTTTGAATACAGTAGGTTTAACACCAATATAAATAAAGAATGAGTTCATTACAGTACCTTGAAGTGGTCTTTTGTTTTCTTTCGCTAACGGAGCTCACGAGATTTTCTACTTTAAGTTTTGTGTTGTGAAGTTTTCAAGTTTTGGGTAAGGATTTGATGGATTATGGAACAAGGAGTGGCAAGAGCCTAAGCTTTAAAAGCCAAAGCTTGGGTATGCCCCAGAAGGCATCCCCTCTTTCGTCTACTTCTATCAGTAACTTTACTTGGAGCTATATTTTTATTCACCACATGATATGTGTTTTGCTTGGAGCATCTTGTATGATTTGAGTCTTTGCTTTTTAGTTTACCACAATCATATTTGCTGTACACACCTTTTGAGAGACACACACATGATTCAGAAATTGTTAAAATACTCTATGTGCTTCACTTATATCTTTTGAGTTATATAGTTTTCCTCTAGTACTTTACTTATATCTTTTAGAGCACGGTGGTGGATTTATTTCATAGAAACTATTCATCTCTCATGCTTCACTTAGATTATTTTGAGAGTCTTAAATAGCATGGTAATTTGCTTAAATAATCCTAATATGCTAGGTATATAATATTAATAAAAACTTTCTTATGATTGTTTTGAATACTAAGAGAAGTTTGATGCTTGATGATTGTTTTGAGATATGGAGATGGTGATATGAGAGTCATGCTAGTTGAGTAGTTGTGAATTTGAGAAATACTTGTGTTAAAGTTTGTGATTCCCGTAGCATGCACGTATGGTGAACTGTTATGTGATGAAGTCGGAGCATGATTTATTTATTGATTGTCTTCCTTATGAGTGGCGGTCGGGGACGAGCGGTGGTCTTTTCCTACCAATCTATCCCCCTAGGAGCATGCGCGTAATACTTTGCTTTGATAACTTGTAGATTTTTGCAATAAGTATATGAGTTCTTTATGAGTAATGTTGAGTCGATGGATCATATGCACTCTAACCCTTCCACCATTGCTAGCCTCTCTAATACCGCACACCTTTCGCTGGTATCATACACCCACCATATAGCTTCCTCAAAGCAGCCACCATACCTACCTATCATGGAATTTCCATAGCCATTCTGAGATATATTGCCATGAAACTTTCCACCGTTCCGTTTACTATGACACACTCCATCATTGTCATATTGCTTTGCATGATCATGTAGTTCACATTGTATTTGTGGTAAAGCCACCGTTCATAATTCTTTCATACATGTCACTTTTGATTCATTGCATATCCCGGTACACCACCGGAGGCATTCACATAGAGTCATATTTTGTTCTAAGTATCGAGTTGTAATTTTTGAGTTGTAAGTAAATAAAAGTGTGATGATCATCATTTTTAGACCATTGTCCCAAGTGAGGAAAGGATGATGGAGACTATGATTTCCCCACAAGTCGGGATGAGACTCCGGACAAAAAATAATAATAAAAAAGAGGCCAAAGAAGCCCAAAAAATGAGAGAAAAAGAGAGATGGGACAATGCTACTATCCTTTTACCACACTTGTGCTTCAAAGTAGCACCATGATCCTCATGATAGAGAGTCTCCTATGATATCACTTTCATATACTAGTGGGAATTTTTCATTATAGAACTTGGCTTGTATATTCCAATGATGGGCTTCCTCAAAATGCCCTAGGTCTTCGTGAGCAAGCAAGTTGGATGCACACCCACTTAGTTTCTTTTTGAGCTTTCATATACTTATAGCTCTAGTGCATCCGTTGCATGGTAATCCCTACTCACTCACATTGATATCTATTGATGGGCATCTCCATAGCCCGTTGATATGCCTAGTTGATGTGAGACTATCTTCCCTTTTTTGTCTCCTCCACAACCACCATTCTATTCCACCTATAGTGCTATGTCCATGGCTCACGCTCATGTATTGCGTGAAAATTGAAAAAGTTTGAGAATGTCAAAAGTATGAAACAATTGCTTGGCATGTCATCAGGGTTGTGCATGATTTAAATACTTTGTGTGGTGAAGATAGAGCATAGCCAGACTATATGATTTTGTGGGGATAACTTTCATTGGCCATGTTATTTCGAAGAGACATAATTGCTTAGTTAGTATACTTGAAGTATTATTATTTCTATGTGAATATTAAACTTTTGTCTGCAATCTTTCGGATCTGAATATTCATTCCACAATTAATAAGAATTACATTGAAAATATGCCAAGTAGCATTCCACATCAAAAATTCTGTTTTTATCATTTACCTACTCGAGGACATTACTGATTGCTCCATGCTATATTATCTTCTGTTTTGGACATTATTGGGCTTTATTATTCACTTTTATATTATTTTTGGGACTACCTATTAATCGGAGGCCCATCCTAGAATTGATGTTTTTTTTGCCTATTTTAGGGTTTCGAAGAAAAGGAATGTCAAACGGAGTCCAAACGGAATGAAACCTTCGGGAACGTGATTTTTGGAACGAACAAGATCCAGGAGACTTGGACCCTACGTCAAGCAACCAACAGGGAAGCCACGAGGTAGGGGCCGC
>NC_041384.1:400633190-400883893 GCF_002162155.2 Triticum dicoccoides | reverse complement strand
GCGCTCTCCACCCTCGTGGTGCCCCTGTTGCTCCACCGATGTACTCCTTCCTCCTATATATACCTACGTACTCCCAAATGATCAGATACGGAGCCAAAACCCTAATTCCACCCCCGTAACTTTCTGTATCCACGAGATCCCATGTTGGGGCCTGTTCCGGAGCTCCGCTGGAGGGGGCATCGATCACGGAGGGCTTCTACATCAACACCATAGCCCTTCTGATGAAGTGTGAGGAGTTTACCTCAGACCTTCGGGTCCATAGTTATTAGCTAGATGGCTTCTTCTCTCTTTTTGGATCTCAATACAAAGTTCTCCCCCTCTCTTGTGGAGATCTATTCGATATAATCTTCTTTTGCGGTGTGTTTGTTGAGACCGATGAATTATGGGTTTATGATCAAGTTTATCTATGAACAATATTTGAATCTTTTCTCAATTCTTTTATGTATGATTGGTTATGTTTGCAAGTCTCTTCGAATTATCAGTTTGGTTTGGCCTACTAGATTGATCTTTCTTGCAATGGGAGAAGTGCTTAGCTTTGGGTTCAATCTTGCGGTGTCCTTTCCTAGTGACAGTAGGGGCAGCAAGGCACGTATTGTATTGTTGCCATCGAGGATAACAAGATGGGGTTTTTATCATATTGCATGAATTTATCCCTCTACATCATGTCATCTTGCTTAAAGCGTTACTCTGTTCTCTTGAACTTAGTACTCTAGATGCATGGTGGATAGCGGTCGATGTGTGGAGTAATAGTAGTAGATGCAGGAAGGAGTCGGTCTACTTGTCTCGGACGTGATGCCTATATACATGATCATACCTAGATATTCTCATAACTATGCTCAATTCTGTCAATTGCTCAAAAGTAATTTGTTCACCCACCATAAAATACTTATGATCTTGAGAGAAGCCACTAGTGAAACCTATGCCCCCCGGGTCTATCTTCATCATATTAATCTTCCAACACTTAGTTATTTCCTTTGCTTTTTTACTTTGCTTTTATTTTACTTTGCATCTTTATCATAAAAATACCAAAAAAATATTATCTTATCATATCTATCAGATCTCACTCTCGTAAGTGACCGTGTAGGGATTGACAACCCCTTATCGCGTTGGTTGCGAGGATTTATTTGTTTTGTGTAGGTGCGAGGGACTTGCGCGTAGCCTCCTACTGGATTGATACCTTGGTTCTCAAAAACTGAGGGAAATACTTACGCTACTTTGCTGCATCACCCTTTCCTCTTCAAGGGAAAACCAAAGCAGTGCTCAAGAGGTAGCATGTGGCTAGTGAAGTATGGGTACAGTCTGGTGGAGTCGGTCCTATGTTTTGTGTCACTGGTTGTAGAGCCAATATAAGTGGGGTGTTATCTGATTTCTCCAGCACCACCTTGTTTTTCAAGGACTTTGCTGATGCTCCTTCAGGTTCGAAAATCACCCTCTTCCTTTTTGATGTCAGATGCACAAGAACATCATTTGAGTGAAAAAATATTGTATGATGACAGATGGAATATGTATTGATAATGAATGGGCATGGCATCCTGACATATATGATGAGTAAACTAAGCAGATGGCGGTGCAACAAAGTAGAAGAAATGCAAGACACCTTATTGAGGATACGTGCAATCAATAAAACCTTGACAAATTAGAACAGGCACCTTGATGGGTGAATAGGACAGGCCATCTGCCTTTGACTCCTCGAGGTCAGAATAGTCATTAGGATCATATTCTGAACAAGAATCTACAGGTTGGGAGCGTATGAGTTTCATTGCATCCAGAATGGCACTCAATGCCTTGGTGCCAATTTTATAAGTAGTTGTAGTGTTCCACAATATTCTTCTGATGTGCGGATTCTGATATTCACCGTGATTACGTATAATATCTTTGAACCATGAAAACATAAATAGTAGTGAGATTATCTTTGTAATGCAGAGGATATTCTAATATAGGGGTGTCCTGTACACCTCTTGTGTGCTATCATTGGATTCTAATGAGAGGCCCCATGTGTGCCGTAATATGGTGTGTGCATTAATATGATCTGGCACAAGTACTCAAAAAATAGGCTCCAGAAGTAAGGATAGTTGGCAGATGATAGGTTCATAATATACTGTATAGAGCACACAACAAGTAGGCATATCATAGTGTACATAAAAGGGGTACACCATAACCAGGATCACGTACAGGCCAGCTCTATCAGCTGTTGACTGCAGGTGTCCCTACTCCCCTTCTTGACAAGGAACATCTTGTATGTACTAAATACAGAATAACAAAAGAGGAACATGTTAAAGAACAAAAGAGGAAGCATATTCTTGAGGTTTCGCTTCTTTGCATACAATGTTGGTTGCCCACTCATGATGAATCACAGCGCCCAAAGAAATGCAAGTCCATGTTGTCTCTCTATGTGTGGCCACATGCATTTGGAAAATCAAGTGGGAGCATTACACTACTAGGGAAAACCTTATACACAGAAATTTAGCAGTAGTTGGTGGCAAAAACGGGTGCTAGTGCTAAGTAGCAGTAGCGCGCGCGTGAAAACCTCGCTACAGATACAATAGTAGCAGTAGCGCGTGCACATGAAAAAGTGCTACGACTAATATTCCCATTGACAAAACGATAGGCTACGCATAGCAGTAGCGGTCTTGAGAGAAGCGCGCTACCGCTGGGACATAAGTAGCAGCACATTTCGCGCGGAGAGCGCTACTGCTAATGGAAATAAAATGAAATGAAAAACAAATGGAAAAGTAAATGAAAAATAAAGAGATAGAAAAAATAGAAAGGAAAAAATAAAATGTAGAGCAAAATGAATGAAAAAGTGAAAAAAGGAGAAAGGCGTAGTAGTAGCATTTGTTTGTAAGAGGCGCTATAGCTAACGTAGCTGCAGCGCGTTTCCTAGACCCCCGCTGTAGAAACAGAAAGCTATAGCAGTAGTGTGTTTTGTGAAAATCTCTATAACTAACTTAGCTATAGCGCGTTTCATGAAAAGCGCTACCGCTAAGTTTGACTTAACCAAAAAACCGTTTCGCCCCGGCCACCACTTCTCCCCCAAATCCCTCGACCCACCCCGCCGCCGTCTGCCCGATTCGCCGTCGCCCCACTTCGCCGCCGTCTCCTGCTGACGTCGACGCGCACGGAGCCACCAGAGTTGTGCCTCGTCGACGCCACCGGAGCCGCCCCCAATGCCGCCGGAGCCGCGCGGCCACATCAACGCCACTGGAGCCGAAGTCGACGCCAGCGGATCCTCCCTCGACGTCACCGGAGACGCCCCCCGCCTCCCTCGCCACCACCGGAGCCATCCTTTGTAAGCCCCCACCCCTCCTCTCTCTCTCTAAATTAGTTAGGTTAATTTAGTTAAGAAAATAATTTAGTTAGGTTAATTTAGTTAGGAAAAGAATTTAGATATGGCCTTGACAGAGACGCCCCTGCCTCCCTCGCCGTAGGAAAAAAATGTATATGCTTAACTAGGGCAGTAGGGTTAGGGTTGTAGTGTGTAATTACAAATGTTAGGAAAATAAGGTTTAACTAGATGTTAACTAGGGTGGTAGGATTTAGTTTAGAGAAAAAAATCAATATAAAAATATAAATTTCTATTAGTGTTGCCAGTCTAGTAGGTTCTTAATTTTTAGTGAATTTTTATTAGGACAAAAATTTAGGACATAATTTGAGTTCTAGGTTCATAATTTGAGTTCTAGGGTTCATCCATCTATATTTTGTTTTTGAATTGAGTTTCAGAGAGCATGAGATTTGTGTAGATTTTCTTGAAGTGTCAAACACTAGGAGATGCAAATTTGAAGTGGTCATGATATATGAAAAATCCTCAGCTGTGTTTGCTCATTGATCATAATCGACATTGAAGTGGTTCGATTGTGCCCAAGTGGCCTTTTGTTGTTTCCAGGGAATGAAGCCAAGTGGCCTATGTTGTGCCGGAATGTTGATTCATTTCCGTTCCGGCAAAATTCAGGTTCTCGATTTGTTCACTTTTTAGCAAAGGTCATGCCGAAATTTTCCATGAATTTCGGCATGACTTGTGCTACAAACTAGGACATATCGAGTGCCCGGGATTTGCCGCACCGGGAAGGAGTCAATGTTCCTGCAAAACATTAGGCCTTTTTATGTCATTATTCATTTTATTAAGTCTAGAATTAATTGACTAGATTTAATCGTAGGAAACATGGCTAGCAATGATGAAGGACAGGGTTCTGGTGATTGCGACGACGTCTATCGGGCGGCAGACAAATTTTTTAGCCTTGCTGACACGCAGACCGGTGCTGAGACTGGGACCGGCGCTGAGACTTAGACCGGCATCGAGACCGGCGCTGCCTTGGGGAGCGGAGCCGGTGTAGAACTGAAAGCAAAGAGGCAACAGCCTCCTAACAAACTCAGGACTACTGTACTGGTGGTCATGGAGGTGGACGACGGCAATTTTGAGCCAAAGGCGCCCGAGGAAGCGCGTCGATGCTACGGCAATCAAATAGGCTGCATCGTACGGACAACCGCCACCATCAACGATGAGAAACTACAGAAGATAGAAAATATGAGGAGCTCCCTCCTAAAGAAGTTTCACCAGATATTCTTGTTCCCGGGCCAGAATGAGAAGGATTATGAAGATCCAGATGAGGACCTGGCAATGAAGAAGATAAACGAACACGCCATGACCAAGTTTAGCGACGCGTTGGCCGCCTGGAAAAATTGAGTGAAAGCAAAGATCATCGACATGAAGGAACCCTACTCCGAGATTGTAAAGGATAATCCGACAATCACGGAAGAGCAGTTTGAAATATTCAAGGAGGCTTGCGAGGCCGAAGCTACCAAAAAAAGTCTCAGTACATGAAGGGGCTTCAAGAGAGGAACATTGGGAGCCACCACCTCGGAAGCCATGGTTACAACGGAAAGAGGTCCAAATGGGCCAAGGAGGACGCGGAAGCCGCGAGTCTGGGCATCCCAGACCCCTTGGCGGATTTCACCGTCCCACAGGAGCGTGACGTCCTCAGGGCCCGACACCATTGGGACCCAGTGAAGAAGGTTTACGAGACAAAACCGGTCATTACGGAGTTCATGAGTGTCGGTGTCAAAACCGGCGGATGTCGGGTAGGGGGTCCCGAACTGGGCGTCTAAGGTGGATGGTAACAGGAGGCATGGGACACGATGTTTTACCCAAGTTCGGGCCCTCTTGATGGAGGTAAAACCCTACGTCCTGCTTGATTAATATTGATAATATGGGTAGTACAAGAGTAGATATACCACGAGATCAGAGAGGCTAAACCCTAGAAGCTAGCCTATGGTATGATTGTATGTTGTCCTATGGACTAAAACCCTCCGGTTTATATAGACACCGGAGGGGGATAGGGTTACACAAGGTCGGTTACAAGGGAGGAGATACACATATCCGTATTGCCTAGCTTGCCTTCCACGCCAAGTAGAGTCCCATCCGGACACGAGACGAAGTCTTCAATCTTGTATCTTCATAGTCCAACAGTCCAGCCAGAGGATATAATCCGGCTGTCCGGAGGCCCCCTAATCCAGGACTCCCTCAGTAGCCCCCGAACCAGGCTTCAATGACGATGAGTTCGGCGCGTAGTGTTGTCTTCGGCATTGCAAGGCAGGTTCTTCTCCAATTTTCAAGTGTTCGTAAGCAGTGTCCGGCTCCATAAACGTTGAACCTCTTGGCTTCGGTGCCCAATAAGGGCTTTCTCCCACGTGTCGAATGAATACGAGGCGCCAGGGCGTTTTCACATTCGCCCCCCTAGCCATATAAATAAATTGTCTATTAAAGGGATGGGGATTCTTAGATCCGATCCATACCATCCTCCCCCAGCAAGAATCCATCAGAGCGCGTTTCGGAAAGATCCATTCCAGCATGGCTGACCTCCGCAGCTCCTCCTCCCACCCCCGTAGCCCTAAGCCCGTGATTGGGAAAGGTGTTCAGTCCCGCACAGTCGATTAGTCGAACTGCAAACTAAGGGATTTCTCCCTCCGGTGTATATGGTGCCCGTTCGAGCGGGGCTTGCCACCTACAATTGCGGGGAGCAAGCGGAGAGCTTTCCCTGTCCCTCCATGGGGGAACGGGTTTGCCTTGTTCCTTATTTACTAAGGGGACTCGGATTTCCGATTCATTCCTTTCTCCGTGGGCTCCTGGAGTTCTACGGCCTCCAATTACACAATCTCACCCCTGCCTCCATTCTACATATCGCCGGCTATGTTGCTCTCTGCGAGTTGTTCCTGGGCTGCGAGGCTCACTTCGAGCTGTGGAAAAGGCTATTTTGCCTCATCCCTCGCATACAGAGGAGATCACTTTATCAAGTGGGCGGAGCCGAAATATGGCGCATCGCCGATACCGGATACCTGTCCAATACCCCGAAGAAGTCGTCCGAAGATTGGCCTTCAGAATGGTTTTATATGGAGGACGTTCCCCTTCCGGACCCTGTTCGGCGGGGTCTTCCTGAGTTCAACAATGCTCCTCTAAAGAAGCGCCGAAGTTGGCGCCCACGGAGCCCCCAGGCGAAAGACAATGGAGAAGTCCTCTATCTGATGAACCGGATCAAAGCACTGGCTCAATCAGGATTGACAACAATCGAAGTTATGTCGATTTTCATAATGCGGGGAGTACAACCACTTCAATATCGTGGGCACCCCTTGTGGTGTTATAACGGGGCGGATGACGCCACCCGCTGCGGGCGTAAGGGTCCGGACAATGCTGCCGCTCTAGCGAAAATTCTGTTCGAACTGTTCAAGGGCAAGGAAGAGGAGTTCACCCGCATCAAGCCACGGGATGGATTCTCCATGTACAATCCTCCAAGCTGGGTAAGTTATATCTCCCTGCTCCCATTTTTCCCGCATTCTTTGTCGTAAGTATTCACCTTGCCACTTTGTGGCAGGAACTGCAAAAAGCCATAAAGGAGGTCAGCAGCCCTTCTCCACAACCAGAGGACCCTGACCGGGCCCTCGACTCCGGACTTGAAGAAGATTCGGTTATATTCGTGGAGCTGATAGACCGGCAGTTCTATCAGTTAAGCTGCGACGATGCCATGGTGGCCATTACGGCCGACTATCCCGGACTGCTCCCTGCATCGCAAGTAAGAAAAACGAAAAATCCCAACTCCAAAACTAGGATCCCCTTTTAGGCACTTCATCCACCATATACACATGGCATCTTTTACAGGGAAGGCATTCGGGACACCCTGCCAAACCCGCACCAACTTGCCAACAAGAGGCACCGAGGCCGGGTAGGCCAAAAAGGAAGGTGGTCAGGACAGAGACGCTGGTGCAAAGGTGTAAGAAAAAACCCCTCTCCGTGGTTGTCGTCTTTCTCAAGATGTAATGACTCCCGCGTTTCTTTAACAGAAAAAACGCTCGCCCGAATATGTCCGGCGATGTTGCCAATCACACTTCCACCAGCCGGGCGCCAGGACCGGACATGGAGGCAGAAGCCGATATGGGGAAGGCGCCGGATAATCCCCCTACAGAGGATGCGGATATATTATCCGTTACAAACTCAGAAGTGGAAAGCGCCATGAATCATAGGCGCCGCCGGGCCGTACTCCGTGACGCCTGTTTCTCACCAGAGGCGTTTGACGCCTTCAATTCTGGAGAGGCGTACCTCCGTGCTGCTCAAGATGGTCTAGCCAGAGCCACGGATCAGTAAGTAAAGGATGTACGGGTGAGTAAATCTGACGATTTATGTGTATCAGTAGCCCCTGAGACTTGAAACAGTTAGCAGAACTGATTTAAGGATCATCTTTATTGTGCAGGTTCTTACAGACAAGAATACTAGGCTGTCACAGGAGCTGGAGGAATGCAAGACCCAACTGCGGGCTGCTGTGGCCGCATTGCAGGAATCAAAAAAGTCACCTGCTGGTAACATTTACTTTAAAGAATGATAGTTACCATATAACATGCGACATGGGTGAAGATCTAACAACAGATGTTGCAGATGAATCCGAAGAAAATCCGGAGGACCAGCATGTTATGCGACAGCTAGAGGCTGGCAAACGCGTGTGGACTGAGGTTAGGCGGGAGAAAAACAATCTCCAAGATGCCAATATTAAGCTGAGCGTGGAACTAAAAGACGTTCGGGGCCAGCTTGCAGACTTCGAGAAGGAGAATAAGCGGCCTCGGCGCGGCATTTTCAGTAAGTGCTTGAACGAATCCTTTTAAAGGAGTTCGGCGAAGAAGCCGACTAACAGCGTTATGTCTGTAGGTATGTTGACGGGTTGTCCTGCAGAGGAAATGCCTAGGTCTGCGAGTGATCTTCTGTCCGAGCTGTCATATCTGCATGAACAAGTTCGGCAGGTGATGGAGGGTGTTGCCTAGGCCTTGTGGTCGTCCGTCTCCCTGCCAGAGGGCGTTGCCGAGCTTGCGGAGAAGCTCAAGGGAGCATGGCGGCGCTCCCGATTATGGAAGATATCAACCTTCCGACAGGGTGCCAGAGAAGCCTGGGCCATGGTGAAGACGCGGTATACCAAGGCATACCCAAATCACATGGCCGAAGTCGGACCTGTGGGGCCCGACGGGAAAGAGATCCCCGTTAGCTTAGTTTATGGGCAAGTAGAATTAGCCGCAAAGTATTCTCAACAGGATTGTAAGCTAGACCGCCTGTTGGATGGTATAGAAGAGGAATTTAGTCAGTCTGCATGACTATGTAATTAAAGTGACATGTATAATGCCTTCTAGCCGGATTGTAGATCATTTGTCGTTGCGGACCTTTTTGCTTCAACCTCCGGCCGAATAGTCTGGAGTGTATCCGAATACCCGCTCAGTTATATAAGAACCGGGGTATGCGTGTAGACCAGGCGTAAGGGTCATTAGTGCTTTATCAGACAAGTGCCCAACTAGTTATGTTATATTACATGGGTAGTAAGAAACATCTTTTAGGGAGAATAGTTCCGTTAAGGATTCCTTTCCCTGGGTAAGCATGCCCTAAAGTGCATGTCCGGACTGCGATAGGAAACGCAGGAAAAACATCTGGGGGCAGATATGGACAATAAATAAAAATCATCTTTTGTTCACCGACCGAATACTCCCTTAAGAACGCTAGCTTTCGGCTTCACCCAGTCTGAGGTACACATCCGGCTGACCCGGCAGTAACAATCACAGAGGTGCTCCCCTTATGCCCTAGCCAAATTAACGGGAACGTAGGGCATAAATACAAGAGCCAGGCAACCTAGCTTGGCCAAAACTTAAGTCATATCGATGCATATAATGGTGAAAAAAGGTACATGTGGAAGTATAACTCATGTGTGGGGCATGAGGCCCGGATAAATAATTTAAGCTTCTGTGAAAGAAGCCCCCAGGTATGAAGAGTGCGGCTAGCGCATCTGTAATGTGCAAGCGAGGCACAAGGTGACCCTTGAAGGCCTAGAGAAATAATAAAAGAAAGAAAGAAAGAAAGAGAAACAAAACAGATAATGTATATGCAGAAAATGGACAAAGGGAGGGGAGTAACATAGAGTCCGGTGCTAGGCGTAGAATCTTCGGAGCTTGGCCGCGTTCCATGGGTTCGGCTCGAGTCTACTAGTCGATGCATCCCGCAGTCGGTACGCTCCACCTGTCAGAACTTGGTCAATAATGAAGGGACCTTCCCATTTGGGCTTGAGCTTGTTATTTTTCTTATCCGGCAGGCGTAGAACTAGTTCACCAACGTTATAAGTTTTGGCCCGTACTTCTCTGCTTTGGTATCTGCGAGCCTGCTGCTGATAAAATGCGGAATGGGCTTTTCCTATGTCGCGCTCCTCCTCCAGGGTGTCTAAACTGTCCTGTCGATCGAGCTCGGCTTCTCTTTCTTCGTACATGCACACTCGAGGTGAGTCATAAATTATGTCACAGGGCAAGACTGCCTCTGCGCCGTACACCATAAAGAAGGGTGTATATCCGGTACTACGATTCGGCGTGGTCCGCAGCCCCCAGAGTACGGAGTCGAGCTCCTCTACCCAGTGCATGTTAGACTCCATTAAGGAGCGCACTAATCTGGGTTTAATGCCGCTCATTATAAGACTGTTTGCTCGCTCGACTTGACCGTTGGTTTGTGGGTGATAGACTGAAGCATAATCAAGCTTGACGCCCATTTTGCTGCACTAGAGTTTTACCTCGTCGGCCATGATGTTCGTGCCATTATCAGTGATGATGCTGTGGGGGACGCCATAACGGTGCACAACCCCGGATATGAAGTCTATCACCGGTCCGGATTCGGCTGTTTTAACAGGTTTGGCCTCTATCCATTTGGTGAATTTGTCCACCATGACCAATAAGTATTTTTTCTTGTGGGTTCCCCCTTTAAGTGGTCCAACCATATCAAGCCCCCAGACCGCAAAGGGCCATGTAATGGGGATTGTTTGGAGGGCGGTGGGTGGCATGTGGCTTTGATTTGCAAAGAGATGGCAACCGGCGCAGCGTTGGACCAAGTCCTGTGCATCTGCCCGGGCCGTTGGCCAATGAAATCCTGTATGGAAGGCCTTGCTTACAAGAGCCCGGGCTGCGGCGTGATGACCGCTGAGTCCGGCGTGAATTTCTTCCAAAAGATTTTGCCCTTCCTCTTTGGAGATGCACCTTTGAAGGACTCTGGTAGTCCTTTTTTTTGTACAATTCTCCCTCATGGACCCTGTAGGCCTTGGATCGCCGCACTATGCAGCGTGCCTCATTTTGGTCCTCCGGAAGTTCCTGTCTAGTTAGGTAGGCCAGGACTGGTTCTATCCATGGGGCAATAATGGTCATTATTTCGTGGGCTGAAGGTGTTATTTCGGTGGCGGAGTCTCCGATTGTGTCACAGAGTTCGGTATCGGGTATTTTGGCCGGGTCCGGACTGTTGTTACCGGTGTCCCCTTCCCATACTACGGATGGCTTGAACAGCCTTTCCAAAAATATGTTGGGAGGCCGCATCACGTTTTGCGCCGATGCGGGCAAGGATATCCGCCGCCTGATTGTTTTCCCGAGCCACATGGTGAAATTCGAGCCCCTCGAACCGAGCTGACATTTTTAGGACGGCGTTTCGATAGGCCACCATTTTCGGATCCTTGGCGTCAAAGACTCCATTTATTTGGGATATTGCAAGGTTTGAATCCCCACGCACCTCCAGGTGTTGAATGCCCATGGAGACTGCCATCCGAAGACCATGCAACAGAGCTTCGTATTCGGCTGCATTGTTGGAGTCTGTATACAATATTTGCAATACGTACTGAATGGTATCTTCGGTTGGGGACGTCAGGACGAGGCCAGCTCCTAGACCATCTAGCATTTTAGAACCGTCGAATTGCATGATCCAATTGGAGTATGCGCCGTACTCTTTAGGGAGTTCGGCCTCCGTCCATTCGGCGACGAAGTTGGCCAATACTTGCAACTTAATGGTTCGTCGAGGTTTGTATGTTATGTCGAATGGGAGGAGCTCAATGGCCCAATTGGCAATCCGGCCCGTAGTGTCGCGGTTGTTTATAATATCATTGAGTGGCACTTCCGAGGCTACTGTAATCGAACACTCTTGAAAGTAGTGTGGCAGCTTCCGTGATGCCATAAATACCGCATATGCTATCTTTTGGTAATGCGGGTACCGTGATTTGCATGGAGTGAGGACAGTGGATACATAGTATACCGGCTTTTGAAGAGGGAATTTATGTCCGTCCGCTTGCCGTTCGACAACGAGCACCGTGCTTACAACTTGATGAGTTGCCGCAATGTACAACAGCATTGGTTCGCCGATGTTTGGTGCGGCCAGGATTGGGTTGGTTGCCAAGATGGCCTTTATTTCTTCCAATCCGGCTGTGGCCGCGTCCGTCCACTCGAAGTGTTTGGTGTGCCGAAGGAGGCGATAAAGGGGTAAAGCCTTTTCTCCTAAGCGGGAGATAAAGCGGCTAAGAGCCGCCACACATCCAGTTAACTTCTGGATTTTTGAGGTCTGTCGGGGTAGCCAACTGTGACAAAGCTCGGATTTTGGCCGGATTAGCTTCAATACCTCTACTGGAGACAATGAAAGCCAGGAGCTTTCCGGCTAGTACACCGAAAACACATTTTTCCGGATTGATCTTGATGTCGTACGTTCAGAGGTTGTCGAATGTGAGCCTCAAGTCGTCTATCAAAGAGTCAACGTGTTTGGTTTTGACGACCACATCATCTACATATGCCTCTACTATTTTGCCGATTTGTTTCTCCAGACATGTCTGAATCATGCGCTGATATCTTGCGCCGGTGTTTTTGAGCCCAAAAGGCATTGTGTTAAAATAGAAGGGACAGTATGGTGTGATGAATGCCGTTGCGGCTTGGTCAGACTCCGCCATCTTGATTTGGTGGTAACGGAGTATTCGTCGAGGAAAGACAATGACTCGTGTCCTGCGGTAGCATCAATGATTTGATCGATGTGTGGGAGGGGGAGGGATCCTTTGGGCAAGCTTTATTGAGGTCTTTGAATCGACACAAAGGCGCCAGGATTTGTCCTTCTTTGGTACCATCACCAGGTTTGCTAGCCAGTCCGGGTGTTTTATTTCTCTGATGCATTCGGCCTCCAATAACTTGGCTAGTTCCTCTCCCATGGCCTGTTTCTTAGGTTTGGAGAAATGCCGAAGAGCTTGCTTGACCGGCTTGAATCCCTTTAGGATATTGAGGCTATGCTCGGCCAGCCTGCGTGGGATTCCTAGCATGTCTGAGGGATGCCAGGCGAATATGTCCCAGTTCTCGCGGAGGAACTCTTGTAGTATGGCGTCCACAGCGGGGTTTAACTGTGCCCCGATGGAGGTTGTTTTTGTAGGGTCCATTGGGTGGACTTGGAATTTGACTATTTCATCTACTGGTTTAAAAGAGGTGGACTTGGATCTCTTGTCGAGTATCACGTCGTCCCTATCCACTGTGGAGCGTAGCGTGGTTAATTCCTCTGCCGAGAGGGCTTCGGATAATGCCTCGAGGGCCAATGCAGCTGTTTTGTTTTCGGCGCGGAGTGCTATGTCTGGATCGCTGGCGAGAGTGATGATTCCGTTGGGCCCGGGCATTTTGAGCTTCATGTACCCGTAATGGGGTACGGCTTGGAAGATTGTGAACGCCTCCCGTCCTAAGAGAGCGTGATAACCACTGCTGAACGGGGCCACTTGGAATGTAATTTCTTCGGACCTGTAATTATCCGGCGTGCCGAATACCACATCTAGTGTGATTTTCCCAGCACAGCGTGCTTCCCGACTGGGGATGATTCCTCTAAAGGTTGTGCTACTTTGCTCAATGTGGTTCCATTCTATTTCCATCTTTTGAAGAGTTTCCTCATAGATGAGGTTTAATCTGCTGCCGCTGTCCATGAGTACTTTGGTGAGTTGAAAGCCGTCCACGATTGGACTGAGGACCAGTGCGGCTGGTGCTCGGGCTGTAAGGAATTTAGGTTCATCACTGGCATTGAAGGTAATAGCCGTGTCACTCCATGGATTTATTGCTGCTACGTGGCAGACTTCGGCCATGCTGCAGAGTGTTCGCTTGTGCCTATTATTTGACGTGAAGGTCTCAAAGACTGTTAACACTGTATTGTTATCCACGGGATGGTGCTCTGTGGTATATGGGAGAAGAAGATCCTCACCACTTTTGGCCACTTGCCGGAGTATCCAACATGCTCTAAGGCTGTGCGTTGGTATTGTATCCATTGTACTATGAATTTTGCAGGGTCCATTGAGCCATCCCTCCAGTACGGTTCCATGCCCTATAGAGGGTTTTTGCTTTTTGGTAGTTGACACGGGTGTATTGTGATAATGCACCCTTTTATTTCGGACTAGGTTTGTATTCAGGGCACTTTCCATCTTACAATACTTTCGTACTATGGATGCCAAGTCAGCGAGGCGTGTTATCTCACAGCGATTTATGGCGTTAAGGATTCCCTTGTCCATGCAATTATTGCAGAAAAATAGGATTGCGTCTTCCTCGCGATAGTCCTTAACCTTGTTCATCGCAAGGAGGAATCTGGCCCAATAGTGATGTACTGTTTCCTGGGGCTCTTGCCTGATGTGGGAAAGATCGCTTATGTTTGGGTGGGTGGGTAGAATTGAATCCGAACCCTTACCCGATCTGGGATCCAGGGGCCGAGGAGTTTCCAATTTTGGAAGTTCCGGTTCCGGGGTGTTACCCGATAATCCTGGCCCGCTGCCTGACTCTAAGTTCAGGGATTGGATGTTGTCCTCCCGCGAACGGGCGTCCGGCTCGGAGAGATCGGGAATCCGGACATAGTTGGTCCTCAAGATAGAGGAAAGGTCGCCGCATTGTTCCTCCACCTCTGCAATATGACGGGTGACCGGTGGAGAGTTAATCTCCCTTTGATCGGGTTTAAGCCCAATCCGATCATAGTCAGTAGCGACTCCCAAGGCGGCGATGTGATCCAAGAGCTCGATTAAGGAGGCGAGCTCCATTGGATCCATCTATTCGGCTAGTGCCGATTTGACGTGGAGGATGTTCTAGATGACCCGAGAAGTTTGGCCGACAGCCAAAGCTCCCCCAACAGTAGTACCGTCTTTAAAGACGAGATGAGACATCCTTCCTTCTGGCGACGGCACAGAGGAACTCTCAATGAAAGCACCAATGTCGGTGTCAAAACCGGCGGATCTCGGGTAGGGGGTCCCGAACTATGCGTCTAAGGTGGATGGTAACAGGAGGCAGGGGACACGATGTTTTACCCAGGTTCGGGCCCTCTTGATGGAGGTAAAACCCTACGTCCTGCTTGATTAATATTGATAATATGGGTAGTACAAGAGTAGATCTACCACGAGATCAGAGAGGCTAAACCCTAGAAGCTAGCCTATGGTATGATTGTATGTTGTCCTACAGACTAAAACCCTCCAGTTTATATAGACACCGGAGGGGGCTAGGGTTACACAAGGTCGGTTACAAAGAAGGAGATAGACATATCCGTATTGCCTAGCTTGCCTTCCACGCCAAGTAGAGTCCCATCCGGACACGAGACAAAGTCTTCAATCTTGTATCTTCATAGTCCAACAGTCCGGCCAGAGGATATAATCCGGCTGTCCGGAGATCCCCTAATCCAGGACTCCCTCAATGAGACTGCTGGTAATTTTAGTTTCTGATCAATTTGACTGCACACGTTAGTCATATTTGTAAATGATCCTTGTGCCTTTTGCAAAGAGAGCAACACCGGATTGCGGCCGAAAGTGACTCGCCGTCTGAGGCATTGGTGAGGCCTAAGTGGGACACTCCATTCAACCGGGCGTTGAACATATTGAAACGACAACCGGTGGATATTCGACCGTCGTATGGACGCGTGCACGCTGTCGTAGACGGCGCCATGTGGAAGAAGTACTACCGTGAGACCACGGAGGAGAGAAAGGAAAGACGGAGGTTAACTGAAGAAAACATCGACAAGAAGGTTGAGATTGCGGTTGAGAAGAAATCATCTCAGACAGTCGCAACAGCGGTAGCTGCCGCAAAATAGGTGGTTGCGGATTTGTCTACTTCCTTGGTGACGGGCATTTTCACTTGGACAAGGCAAAATCCAGAAAAAATGCAGAGGACTTTCCCCTTGCTGACTTCTTGGGGAGCAGCTCGACTAGCGTTGCACCAGCACCTGCTCCCGCACCGGCTCCCGCACCTGCTCCCGCACCGGACGTGCTCGGTGGTGCTTCGTCTCTGGCTGAGCTCGACGCCCTCACGGTATCTGTCACACCGGGCCCCTTCAATATAAATGTATAATCTCCCGTTTTCGTTGCCTTTTGGATGTCTCACGTCACAGACTTTTCTTTGCAGGCCGACGAAACCCCGTGCACCATATTGTACACCATCGGCGACCAGAAGGTGGACATGGGGAAGGCGACGATAATGGAGCCGAAGGAACCATTATTCCACAGCCGGCCGATCCCCCCGAACGTCTTCAAGGTTTCCGTGGCCAGTGTCAAACCGAGCCATGAGAATTTGCCTCCTCCAATACTAGTGGGGGATGACGACGAGACACCGTGGTGGCTTGGTGATTGTTGCAATGGGTGGGTCCTATTGTGGCCAAAGAGTCTGCTTCGTCTGGAGGCGGTCGGGAGCACACCCACGAGCACGCAGCCTCAGCAAGGTATGAACATCAACACCCCACCTACCCAATTAGTGTCGGGTGTCGGGTTGGGTGATAGCAGACGGGGTAAGGAGGAGGCTCCATTAGTCGCTGATGACGTCACGATGGATGAGGATGAGGACGACGATGGCGCTGAACAGTATGTCTATACGGGCGCCTCCTCAGGGTTTGAGCGTCATGAGTCGGTGCCTGAATTGCCGTCTCAACGTATTATGGACGACCTTCCGGTAGTAAAGAAGTCTAGGAAGAGAGCGTGGAAAGGCAAAAAAAGCTGATTCTATGATCCAGCTGCCTCAGCAGCCTCGGCTTCAGGACTGTATAGATATCCCCGATGCGGATAAATGGCATATCCCTGGTCAACCAATCCTACCTGCAACAGCGCTACGAGTCAGATTTGGCAATCTAAGGAGACTTCATGACGATGTGCTGCGGGTAGAGAAAGGCATCATCGCCTCGAAAGATCCAGGATACCCACTCTATGTGGTTAGCATTCCGCGGTAAATGTCATACGTCGACAGCTTCCCTGCGGATAAGTTCTTCCTCCGATTCGACTACATATTCGACATGTTTCACGTGAAGAAGCCGGATTTTACGTTTGTCTGCATTTATGCCTTGCACATGAACTACATCATCGGGGTTGAGCAGATATCTCATATCTGTGTTGCTGAGCCGTACTACATGCACGAGGGCTTCTTGGGAGTCTGTGCAAAGCACCGTGAATACGCGAGGGATTACATCGTCAATTTCATGCTCGCCAATAAGGACAAGGAGGCGATTCTCGTGCCTTATCATCACATTTAAGTCATCCACGCTGCTATCCTTCCTTCGATTTCAATCATTCATTTGCACGGTGGAGCCTAATTAATTTGAGGTGTACTTATTGTACGCAGCGGCGGGCGTGCCGTCCTCATCATCCTCTACCCCCGATTCTCCCACGCTCTTTACTTGGACTTGTCGAAGAACATTCACAAAAAGGATTACACCCACATCAAGGATGTTCTCGACAGTGCTATGTTTTACTACCAAGCAAGGGGTGGAGAGGTCAGGGACAAGAAGAGAAGGGGCGGCAGGGCCGCCTTCGGCCATAAGACCGACTTCTGCTGCATCCAACAACCGAACGATTCTCTTAATGATGGATTCTTCCTACACCACATGCTGGAGTACAGACGGGATCACCAGAACCTTCACATGTCACCTAGATCCGGCGATGCCCATATTCTGCAATGGGCAAAGGACATAGGAGATATCGAGGATCATCGACTTCAAGCTGAGTTCTATAACATCCAGCGCGAACTTGCCCAAATCATCATGAAGGAGGTCGTCGGAAAAACAGGGATGTTCTGCGGAGAAGGACAAATGTCGCGGGAAGACGTCCAAACATGGATAGCCTCTCAGCATCTCGACATGAAGCCTTTCACAAAGCTCGAGGACTATCTCCGTGACTTGGATGGATGGAATGACATGTTGGAGTGATTGTCGATATATGACAATGTGTCCGTTTAGTCCATACTTTCTGTATGACAAAACTTTGAGTTAAGCACGGTGAAACTTTATTTGTGATGTAATTAAACCATCCTCCTCCTCGACTAGCGAAAATCACTCTAGTTAGGGCATTTTGGGGTACGATGAACTTTGTTATTTATGCTTATGATATGTTGTTTCTATTTTTGCCAAGTCTGTCTCTTTCTGTTGCTCAGCTATATATGTTGCATATCATCGACTCATGTGACTATGCAGGTGCATAGATCATAGATGGCGAAGATGTGCTACGCCAGGAGTATATATACGACAAGTGGCCGGAGTGTCAGGCCCAGGTGTACCGGTTTCTGGTTTCCGAGCGACACGCAATAGTTAGTTTAGGTTCACGCTAATGCGAGAGAGGGATACGAACTCATGTACTCAAAGTGATAGCTCTTCTCGCGTATATCATTGTTTAGATGGATGACGATGTATTTGTAAGTAATCGAGACTTGTATCGCTATTTTCGAGATGATGACGAGAGACCACTTTGTGTTGGATGATGATTATGATGATGACATGATTTGATGAGACTAATTGTATGTATATGCTATGATTACATTTGTATGTGTATGATATGCTGAAAATTATTGTATAAAGCCTATTCAAATACAAAACAAATATGCAGGAAAAAAACTAATAAAACTAGTAGTAGCGAGGGGGGGGGGGAATTTAGCAGTAGCCCCGCCTTACCAGTAGCGCTTCCCAGTAAACAGCGCTGTAGATAATATCAGCAGCGCCCTTTTCTAAAGAGCGCTACAGCTATTCATGTATAGCAGTAGCATGGGGCAACAGGCGCTACTGCTATACGTTAGCTGTAGCGCCTTATTAGTAGTGCTGATCCCCGCGCTACTGAGAGGCCCAAAACCCGTGCTGCTGCTAGGCTTTTCCCTAGTAGTGTTACCTGACCAATTAAATGTGTGTCTGTTAACTAATATTAGTATCATATCACAATTCGTATTTGAAGATGTAAGCTTTGGACTTATGATTGGTGTGTTGTTTAGCTTCAAGAGTGGACTGCTGCTAGTGCGACACAAAGCAGCTACACGGATCATAGTGTAGATATAACGGGAAAACCGTAAGCATCACAAGTAAAATCAGCAAAGTGGAACCTGCTGGAAAATATAGGCTACTATTGCCGGTACGGCTAGAAAGGCTTCGGATACCAGCTCTCTTCAACTGAAGGTGTGGTACTGTTAATATCAGTGTAACTCTCAGAGGCGACACAGCTCCCCGCATTTCCTTGCTAATCTTATAGGATTCAAGTGGGCATGCCAGTACAATTCCTATTCCTTCATTTATAAAATCCTACGAATCAAAGAGGCCTGAAGAGTTGAAAGTGTCCATAACAACCGACTGAATAGACCTCTACACTGCAAATGTCCATGATCCTCTTCACTGCAAGGAACATACTGTACTACTACCATACTCCCTCTGTTCCAAAATATAAGTCTTTGTGGGGATTTCCACTATGGATCACATACAGATGTATACAGATACATATTATAGTGTAGATTCACTCATTTTGCGCCATATGTAGTCCATGGTGGAATCTATACAAAGACTTGTATTTAGGAACAGAGAGAGTACTTATTAAAGAAGAACGGAAGAGGAACATGCTAAAGAAGAGCAAGCAGATTTTGGATAATAAAATGTTCGTTGCGAAGTGCCCACACATGATGAACCAGAGCACATTAAGAATGCAACTCCCTACTGTCTCTCTGTATGTGGTGCACGTGCTTTTCGAAAGTAAAGTAGGAACATTAGCTGACCAATTAAACATTATCTATTTTGGTAATATCAGCATCATATCAGATTCGTATTTGAGCAACAAGTTTGGAATTATGAGTGGCACGTTGTTTATCTTGATGGATTCAGGAGCAGTGCTAACTAGCTACGATGATGGTACTTAATATAAATGAATGTCTGCATGCAAGTCGCATGACTTTTGTCATTTGGGTCAGTCGACCATTTTAGGCGGTTGGATGAAGATCCTACGTCTCCTAACCCTTGTCTTCCTCGTCTCTGATTCTTCCCATACAGAACACTGCACGGGCCGCCGGCCAAACAATCAACCCCGACCCCCCGCCCTCCCCTGAACCGCCCCAACCGCCTGTGTGCCTCCGCCACCCCTACCCCCACCCCCGCCCGCACCCATGTCGAGCTTTCTTCATTCGGCGAGGCCCCACCACCGCCAGGCCACCGCCCCCCACAACCACCATCCCCACCCGAGCCCCTTCATTCGCACCGGCGAACTCCGGCGAGCCCTCAAAAATCGACTGACCCAATTTTGAAATTTAGTCTACTTTCATTTAACTAGTGTGGAATATAAAAGGGGAAAACCATAAGCATTGTGAGTATGGTGTTGAGCATGCCATGGAGGATCTGAAGGTGCAAACCAGACAAAGGCAACTTCACAATCAATGTTTGCTTTCAACTAACAAATAAGTGATGGACAAGAAATCAGAGTAAAGCAGTGGCGATCTATTTTCTCACTTCGATAAATAAGTTGAGCAGATACGAAAGAGTACCGTCTCTGGTGCGGCACCGTGTATGCATCTGCCGAGAATTTGACGGTGCTGCGGTAGCGATGGCTGTCGGCGGCATGGAAGCAGATCTAGGAGGGTAGACGGTGGCGGCGTGGGAAATATCCCAGCGCGATGGACGAGACGGTCATAGGAGCGGCACCGGCAAGGTGGACGACGGCGGGGATGAAGCGAGAGCACGGGATGCAAGGATCCCGGTCTGAAGCCGTGGATTAGAGAGGTCGATCTCTTGTAATGCACGATGACGTCGGGGTGTCTGCTCCGGTATGGTGGAGGAGGACGGCGGTGGATGGGGTGGCGGACGGAGGAGGCTGGGGTGGAGAGGGTGTTTTGGCGCCCACGGAGTACGAATGGGGAAATGGAGGGACAGAGGAAGGGGAACCATGTCTTCAGGGCGCGCTTGTCTCAAATGTGAGGAAATTTACAAACATAGCCCCCGTTTAAAATTTCCTACATCACAGCAATATTAGTCGATTGGGGATAGGACGGTAATCTCGCAAACACCAAATATTTACCGACGAGAGTTTGTTTTGGTGCCCACCGTGTATGAATCGAGGAGGGAGTCGATTTCGGACGAGGAGACACTATGTTTTGGCGCCCACCATGTATGAATCCGGGTGAGAGGCGGTTATGTCACGTTTGAGTGAAATTACAAATCTACCCCTATCGAAACCTATAGAAATTGAGCCGATAGGCTTTGTGCGTCAGGGATAGGCAGTAATTTCCATCTTGCAGATTTTTGTTTCGGGTGGTTACTGCGACTTTTCCCGCTTCGTTCAAATTTTTGCAGAGCGAGAGTTCATGTTTACCATGCCAACTCAATTCGAATCCAGTTTGTATTCTATTTTTGTTTGGGCGGGATCCATTTTCGATTGGAATAAAATTCTATATACATCATTTTTTATATATACTTTCAAATGCACAACAAAGAATTCTGCTCCTTTATATATATAATGTGATTTACAAATACAATGATCTCAAAATCATACGGTTGAATTCCAAAAATTTAAACCAAATTATGTTCTACTAAAATGTATGGATTAGTAATATCTACATATTAAATAACATAGATGCGCGTGAATTCATATGAGTATGCATATTTGATAGATCAACTTTGGTTTGAGTATGAATTACATGTATCATCATCTCAAATTCAAATATTTGAATCCCTTTTATGTTGACATCTTCTATACACGCAACTAAATATTTGAATCTCCTTTCACTCCCATCTCTCTCGCATGCTCCTTCATGCAGCTATCACTCTCTTTTCTCCAGCTCACCCGCACGCTCACTTCATGTTTCTCCTATTTTCGCAAACATGGTCTCTCGATGTCTCCCTTGAGAAGTGTCACACTCTCCCTATCATTATACATTACATGGTTTTCATTATCTCTCACATCTCTACCGTTCTCTGGTATCACTTGGTACCTAAGCTTTCTTTTGCACCGCCACACACACACACACTCTCACTCGTCTTTCACTTTGTCTTTCTGTCTATAGGGTTCTCTCACACACCCTATATCTCTCTAGATATGACTCATACCACTAAAATTACTCTCTCCCATAGACACAACATTTGTTGCGGTCTCCTTTCCGTCTCCATCCCATTTATGAAACTGACATTATTCATTTGTTTACTGATCAGAAAAACTCCCCCCTTTCTCTCCCTCTCTCTCTCACACACACACAACTCCTGCTTCCACTTCCCTTCCCGACCACCGTCTCTCTCTCTCACACACACACACACAAAACTCTCACTTTCGCACCCTCGACTCGTATTTCTCTCACAAAGATTGATCGACTAGCCTCCAGATTGGTTTATACACCCACACACTCGTGCTTCCACTATTGCGTACATGTCTCTCTCACACTCCTTGTATCTATGTAGATTTTTCGTCCCTTCTTGAGACACGCCCTCTCGATCGTGCAAACACACACTTTCGCCTCATTTTAGGCTCATACCTCCCGCACACACTCTTTGTGTCTTTGTCACACACGCAGTCCGTCCTGCTCCTCTCTCCCTCTCTCTCACACACACAGCACACACACACACATGCGCTTTTTGCAACAACTAGCAAGATGCCCATGCGCTGCATAGAACATAAAGATGCATTTGTATGAGTAGTTTATCTTGTGGGAGAAAAGGATGAATGAGGGAAGGCCTTATTTGATAATGTGGAGAGGGGTGTGGGTATCTTTTTGCAAAATTGCCATAGTTTCTTTCCTATCCGTCGGATATAAATCGGACGACGTATATTGCAGGATGGCAGGTACACCATCATCACCAACTCTGTTTTTATAAGAGTAGAAATTAGAGATATACCACTTCTCGAATCTTGAAACCAACCACATTCCTCCCTTATCTCGTCAAAACCGCCAAAGGAATATATTTTGAGTGAAACATAACATATTTTTAGTGATATACGTATTTTAAAACTAGACTCTTTTTTCTATCAAATCGGTGAATATGTATTAATCTACTTTGATTGTGTGGCAACGCATTGGCACATTGCTATTTATTACTACTGTGTAATTTTCTGGACACCATACAAACGGTGGAGTACATATACGAAGAGAAGAGGTGCACGCACGCAGTCGGTCTCTCACTGTCTCGCACACATGAGAGTTACGTAAAGGCACCGTAAACAAATAAACCCTAAAACCCTAGGTGCACAATTGCTGCATGCGCGGGTACCGGGTATGTGGTGGAGCACACCTTTGTAGGAATAGTCAGCTCGCGTGATAATTTGATCGGTAGGAGTTGATGGTCGGGACCACAGGTGAACGACCTGGAGGCGGTGGCTCGCTAGGCGCCACTGATCGAGTAGCCACGTTTAAAATATCATTTTTTAGCGGGGTAAGAGTTCCGATTTTCAATGGCGCGTTATAAGTACTAAGTAGTTTTTAGAACGATTGGTATGGAGCGAAAATGGAATTCATAACAACTACTTCCGTCCTGGTTTACTAGTCCCCATCATATTTTGGGTCAAAGTTTGTCCACGAATTTTACTTGTAAAATGTGAATGGAAAACGAGATTTTGTTATACCCAAACAAAAAAGGACTGGAGGGAGTGATTGCTCTGATACAGATGCGGCCTCTCATAGCACAGGCATTGAACCCGCGCGCCGGCCAAGAGGGCCCCACTCGCTGCAGGCCAGACTGAACACGCCTCCTCGCCGCATGCAACCGGCTTCATACTGCCCCGCCTATCTCCATTGAATCCGTGCGTGTGCCGGCAACATGTCCTTCCACGAGTCGACCGGCATTTTAGAACACAACATCGACTGGCTCCTCTCGTCCGCTCGCTATTTAAACAAGGCCAGACGCCTGTCAAGAACCGTACCACGCCGTTGCTCCCCATATCCTCCTTCCACCATTTTCTCCACACTCTCCATAGCATCCGGTGAGCAGGAAGACGAGTTCTCTAGCATAAAAGCCGGCTGGGTGCCCCGACAAGCCAGGAAACTCGCTGGCCCACCTCCCTTCCCACCCCAGGTCGTCAGTACCATGGGCGAGGCTACACGCGGGCAAGCGGAGGAGCAAGCCGCCGCTCCAAGCTAGCCGCTGGTGCATCAACTCGATGCTCCAAGACTGCTTGCCAAGGAGTGGCCAGTTGCTGCACGCCGGCACACGGGAGACCATGGTGTCCAGTGGACCGTGGTTGGCTGCGCCATCCGACACAAATGTTGGCAGAACCGCGACATGCTGGCGGAGGTCACCAACACGTTTGCGGCCACCGCCGACACCTAGGAATAGTAGACCACTGGAGCCGCCGCCGCTCTGAACCCATGAATGCTACGACCACCGCGTCGCCGGCATAGACACCCGGTGTGTTGCCCCTCAAAACATCGTGGACCCCAGCCGCGGCTGGCATTAGAAATTGTACCTGCTTCCAGAAGTTTTTCACGATTAGTCAAAAAATGACCAAAATATAATTAATTACGCATCGTCTTGACTTGTTGTGCTTGCACTGGTAGTAGGAACTAGAGCTTTTTCTTTATTTATAACTCTCCTCACATTTTTTGGCTTTGAAGTGAATCATGGTTGTGGACATTATCTGTGAATGTGCAGATATATGTGAACATCAGTTTGATGTGGAAGTTGAACTTGGAATGTTGGGCTTGCGCGTGAACTATACCATGTCCAATGCTTCGTCTGTTATTGTTTGGAAAGTAATTGCTGTTATTAATGACCCAAAAAATTATTTTGTGCCATATTAGTAGATGCACGGACATCACAACAGGCATGCTGACTGGATAAACATTCGAACCTAACTGTCATGAAGGAAAATTTGTATTGACAACAATTTTAGATAGCAGGAGACGCCTAGCCTGCTCTGCCTCTGCTAGCATCTTTCTGGCTTCTTCCATATCTTCTTTGGCTTGGTGAAGAGATCATCTGATTGCTCTTTTCGCTTCTTCAGGAACTCAGCTCCATTCTCAAGGGCTGCTGCACACTTCCTTTCAGCCTTTAATAGAGCCATGAGGACACGAACAGTTGATGACTCCACCTGGCTTGTGTGTAATCCAGCATCATGTGGGAATTTGCACCTTGTGTCTAATCCAACATCATTAGGGAATGGGCACCTTGTGTGTAATCTAGCCTCATTTTGGAAACATGATCTCGAGGTTGACCATACTTCCCTCCTCGCAGGAACTGCATCCTGACATGAAGTTACTTCTTTTTTAGATCAATACTCAGAGCAACCCAGATCCATTTAGTAGAAGCCAGATAAACAAGACTCGAAGGAGTGAATTCAAAAGAAAAAAATTATAAAAACTGACTCCAAGGCGAGAACACCCACTTCCTACATCAAGCTAAAAATGAAAGCATCAGGACGATCAAGACTCTTCTTATTACACATCAAAGAATACGAGGCTAAGAGAAATAGAAACTGCAACATATACACATCGAAGAACAAGACGGCTAAACGAAATTAGTGTGTTACTTACCAAAGCTCGCTTTACAGGTTCGGTGCAGCTCCTCTTTAACTTGCCATGCTCCTTGAAGATGTCCCCAATATCCCGTGCTTGGTCTTCATTGCTCCTCTGCATGTTCGCACTTGTGGTTTTAAAATCTCAACATGGCAAGAAAACTATAGGTATACTCACACATCTTGTGGGCAACATTAAAGCACTCATCTGCCATGTTAGAGCATCTCTAATAGAAGCGCAATGCGCGGCGCGTTAAAACGCATTTACAGCACCAGAATAGCCAGTTTTTGCGGGACCGGAGTGCTGGCTCCAGCGGGCACTGCAAAAAATTGCATGCGTGCGCCGCTCCAGTAGACACACTATATTTTTTCTCCTTTCTACTCTGACTCGATACACATTCGACTCCGAGTCGATACTGGCATATATAGATACAAGCAAGATGCCCGTGCATTGCACATAACATCAAGATGCATTTGTATGAGTAGTTTATCTTGTGAGAGAAAGGATGAATGAGGGAAGGCTTTATTTGCAAATATGGAGAGGGGTGTGGGTATCTTTTTGCAAAGTTGCCATAGTTTCCTTCCTATCTGTCAGATATAAATCAGACGGCCTATATTGCAGGATGGCAGGCACACCATCATCACCAACTTTGTTTTTTTATAAGAGTAGAGATAGGGAATAGAGATAGAGAAGTAGAGATAGAGAAGTAGAGATAGAGAGTACAAAGTAGAGACATAGATAGTTCTCAGCATAGATAGATAAAAAATAGATAGTTCAACTACTCCTCGTCATCCGATTCCTCCTCGGTGATGTCCTCCTCCGACGTCTCAATGTAGGCGTCAAGATACCGATCGTCGTTGGAGTCCCAGGGCGATGATGCTCCTAGTTTCATGTTGAATTGAGCGGCCTCTTTCCGCGTATGCTTGTCCTTGCGATAGGCAGCTCGCTCCGCCCTCCTTTGTGTGTAGAAATCGCACTCGTTGATGATGTCCTGCAGGAAGCGTTGGCGCCACAGTGCCATGGCTTCCTCGTCCATCTCGGCGATGCCAAGAGGGTGCTCCTGCCTCCGGTTGTCGCGACGATCCTTGTCGGTGATAAGTCGCGGCGGGGGCGGGAGCTCCTGCGCCCGCTCTCGCGTCGGCATGTTGGGGAAGTTCAATGTTCTATGAGGCCACCGGAGGCACCATGCCGCCACGTCATACGCACGAGCGGCCTCATGGGCGGTGTCGAAAGTGCCGAGGCCGAGGCGCATCCCGCAGAACAGGATCTCGGTGGAGAAGCCACCGGAGGGGCGCGCAGGGATGCCGTGGTATCCCCAAGTTTCCCGGCGATGCGGCGGCATGGTGGCGCGGCATCGGCGAGGAGAGAAAGAGCAGGGAGGGAATGGTGGCAAGGCACAGAGCGGTGGGAGGGTGTTGGATTTTATAAAGCACACCAGATGCCGCGCACCAAAACTAGCGCGCGCCCGACCGCTTTTTCCCGCACGCGCGATCCTTTCCCGATGTCCCTGCTATCTCTACTCTTATATTTATTTTATATTTATATTTATCTCTACTCTCTACTCTCTACTCTCATAAAAAACAGAGTTGGTGATGATGGTGTGCCTGCCATCCTGCAATATAGGCCGTCTGATTTATATCCGACGGATAGGAAGGGAACTGTGGCAATTTTGCAAAAAGGTACCCACACCCCTCTCACATTTGCAAATAAGGCCTTCCCTCGTTCATCCTTTTCTCCCAAGGGATAAACTACTCATACAAATGCATCTTGATGTTCCGTGCAATGCATGGGCATCTTGCTACTCTAAAAAACTTTCAAGCATTGGCCACACTACTGGTTGTAGATGAAGAACCTACCAAGCACAGCGCGATATAGGAGCGATGCACGATTACAAGGTGATATTCTGTTGGAGAATGGAGGCTATAACTAATTACTTTTACGGGAACAATAGCAACCAGGAAATTTGAAGGGTAGGTATGAACAAAATTCGAACTGCACATGTACCGCTAAGAGATTCAATACACACATTACCAATCGAGGAGGAGTACGGTGGTCGCGGAGGCCTCTATGCATCATGGTCGGCCACGGGAGTCAGTTCATTGTCCATGACGGTGGTGCTTCTGTGCTTGGTGTCAGCTTTCGGGAAGAAGATCCGAGACCATGGAAGACGGTGTCGGGGAAGAGGCTCCGTGTACGACGACGATGGTGGACCGGCTCCAGTGCGGCGTACGACATCGTCGATGAGGCAGATGCGCTGCGGTGGACGAGTGCGTCGATGTAGAAGGGGAGGAGCACGAAGGCTGCGGTGTCGTGGAGAAGTCTATTTTGTGGTGGGGATAGAAAATGGGGAGTATTCGGGTGTACTACTCTGGGTGTCGGGGTGGGGTTGGCTGGGTAGGGTGAGCCTAAAGTTACCAAAACAGCCCCCTACCAAGCGTCATCTGTAGGCTTGTTCTGAAGGATATGATGGTAACTTTGCACTGCTCGAATCAGGGTCGCGGGAGATTTTCCCGCCGACCTCAAAATTTTGTGATACTGAACTCCCCGCGTGGCGTGTTGGGTGATTGGGCTAAGCAACTAGCGAGTAGTACTAGTAGTTAGTAGTACTAGTAACTACTAGTACTCCCTCCGTTTATTAACTCTGCATATTAGGTTTATCCGGAGTCAAACTTCCTAAAGTTTGACCAAGTTTATAGAAAAATGTAAACATTTACCATAAAAGATATGTATGATGTCAAAGTACATTCAATAATGAATCCAACAGTATTTATTTGTTATTGTATATGTTAATATTTTTTGCTATAAACTTTGTGAGAGTTCACAAAACTTGACTTTGACCAATGCTAATACACGGACTTGAATAAAAACAGAGGGAGTACACATTTGTTTTCTTAGTTTGTAGTGAATTAATCATTTGTTGTAATCGTGAAATAAATATATTAGGCTATTGACTTTGAATGTAATGGTCTATACAATTCAATAGTTAGAATCGTTGTTGAATTCCAAGATGTATACGAGGTCTATAGTACTTCACAATGTGCTCAAACTCACATAATCCCAGTCAAATGAAAATCTAAATGCATTTCATAGTTATTACTTTGTAGGATGCAACAAAACCAACCATAACTATACATCATCCATTATAAAAGCAACATTTTGAACACATCCCAATGTGTGAATGAAACATGTAGAGAGAGCTTGCGAAGATGGAGCAGATAGGGCGGGAAAGATTGTATGTATGTGGGCGAGAGAGTAGGAGACAAACCTAACGAGAGAGAGATATAGAGAGAGAAAGAGAGAGGAAGAAGTTAGATCTGTGAGAAAGATGGAGATATGTAATATATGTGAGATGCGTGTGCATCCGGATTTTGTACATATGGAAGGAGAAGAGAAAACATGTTTGATGAGAGAGCTGGAAAAACATGGAAGAGAGGGGAAGGATCTTGTGGGTTGAGGGATTGGTAATTTTGTGCGGGAGAGAGAGGGATTGGTAATTTTGTGCGGGAGAGAGAGGGGGGAGGAGTAAGTCAGCCATCGTCACATCATCCTACTTCCAAATGGCCCCACATTCTAGTGCAGTGTGGTGTCGTCTTCGATCTCCTCGATGCCCTCTTTGAAGATTGAGGTGGTGTGCATGCCGGGGTGCAGAGAAGAACAAGCGAGAGTGGTCGCCAGATAACCTTGGATGGGGATGAATTGTGTGCTCGGGGGAGGGGGAGTGTGTGTGGAGTGTGTGCGTGTGTGTGTGTGTCATATATTGAGAGATATCAAACCTATGGAGTGAATGTGTGTATGTGACAGAAACTACATGCTAAATAGGGTTTTCAAGAAGAGATTGTGCATGCGAGATAGAGAGCGGTGTGCGGGCCTTGAGGTGGGCAGGGGCCGGGTGAGGGTGTCAAAATGTGTGCCTTGATGCATGTGTTACATGCGATCATGCGAGGGATAGACGAATTGAGAGAGATGGTTGTTGTGTTATGGATGCTCCTCTCTCTCTCGCACACACACAAGTACAAATAGAAGACCGTTCTCTCATGTATACACAACGTATCGGCATCTCTCTATGTCTCACTCATGCATGATCATTTGCAAATTGACACTTCTCTATGTCTATCACACGCACACTATATCCACATTGCCCTTCCGCCACAACACACATATGGACACATACACATGTTCTCTCTCAGTCACACACACAATATCATTATTAAAGAAAACTAGGGTGCACTAAAACATCCAAATCCAAATAAACATGAATTGAAGCTAAATTCAAATATATGGAAATATTGTAGCGTGAAGAACATTTCCAGGAAAAAAAGTTGAGTAATATTCAGGGATTATTTTCAAACACACAAAAAGGTTCGGTGGATGTCCTTCGAGCGCGACACGATGACACACTGTTCGATCGACCGTGCGGCCGCTGTGCACGGGCTTGCATAGGATTCCGTATCACTGTTGTGGTAAATAATATAAGTGTTGCCCCAGTCTAATGTTTACGTGTACTAGTACGTGTTCTTTTAAGTTTGACCAACCCTATATAAAACTAAACTAAGCTCCCATACATGCACACATCATTATGCCGCCGTCGCCGTTGCACATGACGGCATCGTCTGTTCCGGCCCACCATTTCTCGCCCATCACCACCGTCTCGCCGCCATCCCTGTGCCATGAAGCCGAAGGCTCGCCCGCTCACGTTGTCTACAGTCCCTCCTCGCGATGCCGCCCTGCTGCCAAGCACGCGAGCAGATGGTGGAGCCGCGTCTATGAATGCAGCATACAAAGAGGAGGACGAGCGCGTGCTCCAGCATGTCGACGAGGAGTAGTGTGTCATTGTCGTCTCCGCCCATGCGGAGGAGGCACGCTTGGTGGCTGTCGCGACGGAAGCCGGCCGCGCCCACGCCAAGCCCGCAAACCGGGTGCGGACGCGGAATCTACCTTTGAGACCTTGAATGCCACGTGGATTCTGCAATTGAAGGAGCAATTTGGGACTGTCGACTTTTGTGAGCCGTTGGATGCAACATGGGTGGCCAGAAGGGCTTCTTCAACCTCCGAAATTGATGCACTGTTCATCTTCTCTCTCAAGCATCGAGCCGCCAGCCTTCCACACGCCTAACCGCCTGCCACTGCCGCCCTGCCCTGCCCTGAACCTCCTACCACCGCCATGCTCCCCCACCCCCGCCATCCGTTTAACCCGGAGCATGATCATGGGCACCCTGCCACCCTAATATAAATACTGGGGTAGCTTCTCTACTGTCTTCTTCCTTTGCTCCGTCAAACTTCTTTCACAAACCGACTGACCCAAATTATACTACTAGTACGTACTATCAAGTACAGTAGGAACACGAAGATACAAGCAGTAGTGCCAACTACAAGAAGAATGGTAGTAACACATACTAGTACTATTGTGCATACTAAAGAGTTGAAATAATGAGAAAGAACATAAACATTGTTTTGCTGGGGGATCAGCACAACACACACACCTGAAATAAAACTAACAACTAGTCCGCTTGACACTGCAGTAGAACCAGCATGAACAACGGCACTGCCACCTTACTCGGAGTCCGAGTCCACGTCCTCGACTTCGTCCTCGTCCCTCTTCCTCTTCCTCTTCACCGATGCTTCTTTGCTTGAATCAGACACTAGGCTCTGCTTCTTCATCCAACCATTGTAGATATTTAAACAAAGGTAGGCATCCATTGATGCGTACAGGATGTGATCTTCATCTATTGTCTTTGACTACCATGCATGATCAAACTCCTGGTGAGGTTTCTTCAGTTAAGCGTACGAAGGATCAATCATGGCTGCTGCCAGGATCAGCATTGAAGGCTGAGAGGAGGACACCAGGCTTGCCTTCTGGAGATCGAAGGGCTGGCCTACAACGAGGCCTATCTGACCCAGGACACTCATGTCGTTCCTAAAGTCTATAGTAATGAATTTCACTCTTTCGTCCTTGAGGAAGTCCTTAAAATCCTGGCACTCAATGTCGGCATGGCACATGTTGTAGACCAAGCTCATGTTATGTACGCAAACCTGGATCATGTCGGGCTTCTTCTTCTTTGCCTCCTTTAGAATCTTCTCGCTTTCCAGAACTGTGGTGTACTCAACATCTAGCCCAGTGTCGCTGTCAAAACCGGCGGATCTCGGGTATGGGGTCCCGAACTGTGCGTCTAGGATCGATGGTAACAGGGGACAGGGGACACAATGTTTACCCAGGTTTGGGCCCTCTCTATGGAGGTAATACCCTACATCCTGCCTGATTGATATTAATGAATATGGGTGTTACAAGAGTTGATCTACCATGAGATCATAATGGCTAAACCCTAGAAGCCTAGCCTGTGAATATGGTAATGAGTATATATGTGTTGTCCTTTCCGTACTATCCCCTTCGGTTTATATAGACACCGAGGGGATCTAGGGTTTACATGGAGTCGGTTACATAAGAAGGAATCTTCGGTCGCCAAGCTTGCCCTCCACGCCAAGTGGAGTCCAATATGGACACAGTGCAGTCTTCGGCCTTCATGTCTTCACAGCCCATCAGTCCGGCCCGTGGATAACAGGCCGGACGCCTGAGGACCCCTTAGTCTAGGACTCCCTCAGTAGCCCCTGCACCTGGCTTTTAATGACGAGGAGTCCAGCATGCTGATTGTCTTCGGCATTGTAAAGCGGGTTCCCTTTCCTCCGAACTCCCAGATAGTCTTCCGATGCAATGATCGTATCCTGACCTGTTACACACACCATACACAACTGCAGAGAGAATATAATATTTGCACAAATCTAATCTGTTGATAGCTTTTTTCCAACACGTCATAGCGTATGTCCGGTTATAATTTCGAAGCATTTTTCTTCTGCCATTCCACACTTCGAGACGTGGTTGTTATTGGCACGTCTTGTCAAAACAGATATCGTGTCCCCTTATTGCGGGATTCTCATCAATGCGGGCATGGGTAACTCAACTGCGCCGTTTATACATCCCTAGGGAACTGGCGAATCCTAAGGCGAGTGAGGAGGCGTTTTAATATTTGCTGCCTTTATAAGGGGATAAGGACTCGTCCCTCCTCTCCTCACGCTCTCTCTGTCCATCTTCGCCTTTCCGATCTCAAGCTTCAGCGCCCGAGTTCTTATCTCCTTTCCAATCCAGCAACCATGTCTGGATCCGGTGGTCGGGGCAAGTGGATGGTCTCCTCCGTCAAGGAGGAGGACATTACTAAGCTCCGGGCGGCCGGATATTTGGCGAAGGAGATCGCCCATCGTCTGCCAGTCAAGGGACAAGTCGTCCCCACGCCGGAGACCACAGAGAGGGTAGTATTCATCACCCATTTCTTCCGCGGGCTAGGGTTTACACTCCACCCTTTCGTCCGCGGGCTGATGTACTACTACGGGATAGATTTCCACGATCTATCCCTAAATTCTTTCCTCAACTTCTCGGTGTTTATCGTCGTGTGCGAGGCCTTCCTCCGCATCCATCCCCACTTCGGGCTATGGCTCAAAATCTTCAACGTGAAGCTGAAGGTGGTGGAGGGCCAGCATGCAGAGTGCGGAGGGGCCATGGTGAGCAAGCTATCCAACATCTCATGGCCCAAAGGCACCTTTGTGGAGACAGTAAAGGAATGGCAGAAGCAGTGGTTCTATATCACAGAACCTCGTGGCACCACCTGGGCCACAACTGCTGAATTCCGCTCCAGCGCTCCCATGCGACTCACCTCCTGTGTCGAGAAGAGTCCGGACCGGTGTGCACCTGACGAGCTGATAGCGCTGCAGACGCGCATTCAAAGCATGGTGACCAAGGACATTAAGCTCGTTGATGTTATCCAGGCGATGGTAATCCGCCAGATTTTTCCGTGCCAGCGCCGCAGCCACCCTTTATGGGAGTTCAACTCGAAGAAGCACCAGACCCTAAAAAGGCTCTTCAATACTTCTCACGAAGGGGCCTGGAAGCTGCTCTTTAAGGGCAACGAGAAGTCACCGGCCACGGACTCAGGCCGTGGTCACAATTGTAACCGCCCCGCCAACGAGGTATGCTACTTTTGATATACTCCCAACTTAAATGTTTCAAGGATGATGTCTGAGATTTTAGTATTCCTCCCTCAGGACTGTGTGGAGAGGGCGAAGTGGATCCAGTGTCCGTCTCTGTTGCCCGAAGAACCAGTTATCCCGCGCCTGGCGAAGATGCTGGTGCCGGCGCCATATATGGCACTGGAGAAGAAGGCCAAGAAGAAGGCCAAGGGGGCTAAGAGTGCCCCCGTCGCAAGGGCACTTTGGACGCGACGTCCGAAGATGACGAGGCCCATTCCTCTGTCCCTAAGAACAATGACGAAGAAGAGGAGGAGGAGGGAAACAACCCTCCTCCCGAGGAGAGGAAGAAGAAGAGGGTGGCCTCGGCACATCTGGAGGTGAAAGCGCCCAAAAAGGGGAAGGGCGCCCTAGCGGTCAACACCACTTGGGACGCTGACTGTAGTCCAGAATGTCACCCCCATACTAGGCCCCAGGACGCATCGTAAGTGACATGGCTTATTCATGCGCGTATCAGCCCTTTCTTTTTATTATTCTAACATGGTTAATCCACACTATTGCAGTCCAGCCCGCGACCTTATCCAGCGATCCTCATCTGGATGTTCGTGGGTTCCGTCGGAGTTGGCGCTGGACGAAAAGCTCGAAGCTCGTGAGCATAATGAACGCTCGATTATTTGGCTCGTTTCGGCTCATGCTCGTTAGTTAATGAACCAAGCTGAACAGTGTTTTTTGCTCGTTAAGATTAACGAGCTTAATGATCGAGCAAATGAGTTTCATGAGCTAACTCGTTTAGCTCATTAAATTTCTAGTAGTTTTTTTTGAGAATTTCCAGAGCCCACTAATAGTTTGGCCTGCCTAAAGGCCGAGCGCCCCAGCCCACTTCGGGCCACACGGCCCACACCTCTCGCAGAGACCCATACCTAGGAGACCTAGAGTCCACGACTTGTCTCCAGTCTCCACGAGTCAGCCACCAGCGCCAGGAACCAGAGGAAGTGACGAGGGCACAGGGCAGTATAGCGGCGGTCGGCGGCCGGTGACTTTCCGGCGTCCAAATCTCTGGTATCCCCGCCCCCGTTCACCTCTCACCTCGAATATCTCCATTCCCCAGTCCCGACCTCTTGCATCGGTCGTCTCTAACTCTGGCAATCCCCATCTTCATCTGCGAGCCCAGTGCAAGAATGGATGAACGCCGGTGGCCAGCACCTTCTGCCACAGCTACAAGCATGGAGTCGCGGAAGAAACGAGCTGCCTCTGATTGTGCGTCACGGGACTCTCCATCCACCGCAGCACAGCCTGATCCTCCTCTTCTTTCACAAGCGCAGAAAAGGGAAAGGGTGGATCCAACAATGTCTGATGTTGATGATGCCAGATCAGCAGCAGTAATTTCCTATTGTGCTCATGTGTTAGATGGTTAAATCTCAACAATTCAGTTCATATGAATGTGTACTCCAGTAGTGTTGTTACTATTTAAATGCAGTATAGACTACTAAATTTTATTTGTCTGTTCCCATTGCAATTTTGTTTATTGATGTCTGATGTTTATAATGCCAGATCAAGAGCAATGCAACTATTTTGTTGATCGCAATTTTGGTATAGAACTCTAATTTCAGTTTCGTACATTGCCATTTTTGCTATACTTTTATAGAACTCTAGTTACAATGTAGATTAATAGAACTTCATCATTCATATTCCTAATCAATCATGGAGTGATGACTTGTTAAATTTGATTATCTAAATCATTCTATTTCTTTCTGCATAGGATGGTGATATAGAGGAATGGGTTGAGGTTAACGAAGGATACGAAGAGGTTGATGAGGCAGATGCGTATGACATGGATGATGATATGTCAGATCCTTCTCAAGGATTGGGTGACAAAGGAAATGATGTACAAGCTGAGGTCAATGACAATGAGAAAACAAAGAGAGGGATAAGGAAAAAGGCAATAGTTGATTTTGGTAATAAGGTTAAGGTGAGGAAAACTAGAGTTAAGCATGCGCCATGTTGGCAACATTTCAAGGAGGTCAAAGTTGTATGCAAGAAGAAACCAGGGGCGGTCGTCACGAAGGCAAAATTCTTGCATTGTTGTAACTTGTTTTCTTATACTCTATGGGGAGCAACTACTAGTCTCAATCGGCATGTAGATGTTTGTGCGGACTATCTAAACAAGAAGGGAAGACAACAACGACAAGGTACAATCAATTTGGATCCTGAAAAGCCAGGTGCATCTCTTATAGTGAATCATGAATATGATCATGCACAAGTCGTTAAAATCATAGCAAAGATGATAATTGTGCATGAATATCCTTTTAGGATGGTAGAGCATGCTTGGTTTAATATCCGCATGAGATATATGAATGCATCATACAAGTTCATTGGTAGGAAGAAAATTAGAGCCCAATGCATGAAGGTGTATCTTTCTGAGAAAGAAATCCTTAAGAAGCAACTAAGGTCTGTTGAGAGCATTAGTTTGACAAGTGATATATGGACTTCCAACCAGAATCTTTCCTACCTAGCTGTTGTTGCTCACTACATAGATGAGGATTGGGTTATGCAATGTCGTGTTTTAAACTTGATAGAGTTAGACCCACCTCACATAGGCTTTGTCATAGCTCAAGCTGTTTTTGAATGCTGCCAAGAATGGAAAATAGAAGATAAGATCATGACAATGACCATGGATAATGCTGCCTCGAATGATTCTGCCGCTAAGAAATTGATGGACAAGTTCACTGCTAGGAAATCAGCAAAATTCATATCTAAGTACTTCCATGTTCGATGCTGCGCACACATAGTGAATTTGATAGTCAATGATGGCATGGAACCATTGCAGCCTTTGATAGGCAACCTCAAAGAAACTGTCAAGTACTTGAAAAAATCTCCATCACGCATGTCAAACTTCTTGTCAAATTACAAGTCTCTTAATATTATAGTTGGAAAAGGATTATGCCTAGATGTAGCAACTAGATGGAGTTCTACATACAGAATGATAGATGCTTGCACTTTGTATAAGGAAGCTTTCCATGGGTATGCACAATCAGATCCTAATTATGAATGGCAGCCCGATGATGAAGATTGGGTACTATATGGTAGAATTCAACCCATCTTGAAATCATTTGCTGAGGTAACTACTATACTATCAGGATCTACTTACCCCACTACCAACATTTTTTATCCATACATCATGAATGTTAAGATTGCTATAGTAGAGCATGCTATGTCCGGAGATGACAATTTGAAAATGATGGGGGAATCCATGCTTAATAAGTTTGATAAATATTCGGATAGCACTGTTGTGCCAGAAAACAAAAATCGGAAAGATAAAAAAAGGTAAAGAACAATGTTATGGTGATTGCCACCATTCTTGATTCGAGATTTAAGATGAAACTTGTGGACTATTGTTTTAAGAAAATGTATGGTAAAGAGGGGGGTAGTAGTGAGATGGAAGATATCATAACAGAGTTCTTTGATCTGTATGCCACATATGAGATGGAAAATCGTCAGCATGAGGCTTCTAACACCAATGAGCAGAGTTCAATTTCAGGTAGGCAAGCATCTACATCTATGACCACATTGTCGAGTGGGTTTCAATCCTTTCTCGAGGAGACAAATTCGGAGCCATGCAAATCTGAATTGACTACTTATCTTGAAGACAAGACTCATCCCATTAATGATCCAAGTTTCACATTACTTGACTGGTGGAGGTTGAATGCTCATAGATATCCTATTGTGGCAAAAATGGCAAAGAAGTTCTTTACTATACCAGCTACTAGTGTTTCATCAGAGTCAACATTCTCTATAGGAGGTAGAGTTCTAGATGACTACCGTAGTTCTCTACTCCCAAGCATGGTTGAGGCACTTGTTTGTGCTTCTAGCTTCATCAAAGGATCAAAAGAAAACCACATTAGGCCTACAACCATAGTGGTAATATTAGTTGCTCTTTGTTGTCTACTACTTATAAGCTTTGACATACTATTTGTAAATGGACTACCTAACTGAAACTACATTTCCCTTTGTAGGAAGATGACATTGATGATGTTGTTGAGTTCATTCCATTTCCTGAATCTATTGTGGAAAGCAACTAGCAGGTTGGTGCTTGGCTACTGGCCGAGACTTGTAATTTTTATTTTGCAACTTTGTTTTGTTTCTCTTGTACTATTTATATTGCAATGTCCATTTTGTCTATTAAACCTTCTCCTATTTAAGGTCTACTACACTACTGTAAGAGAAACCTGAAAGTTTACTTTCTTTGTTTCAAAATTTGCATGTAGGAAAACTCTGCAAGTTCATGAAGGCATCATACGCAGCAAGGTGGAAGGGCTCCTGGAATGTTCATTCACTACTGCATATAGCGTGTTGCTACTATCTTTAAAATTTATTAAATTATGCAAACTGAAAGGTGCACCAGACTTGTTGGTGTTTGCTGCTGCGTACTAGACTGCTAGTGTTGCTACTTTATGCTTTGTGATGGACCAGACTCGAGTGGTGTTGCTGCTGCATAGTAGTCTTGCTATGCTACCGTTTTGACTCCAACGTCCTTTTATTAATTTATGCTATTGTGAATTTGTGATGGAAACCTTCTGTGTTTGGGGTTTGGCAATTTGGCTGTAGCGTGTTGCTATTATTTTTTAAATTCAAATGATGCAAAGGTGCACCAGCCACCAAACTTGTGTGTTGTTGTTGTTGCGTACTAGTGTTGTTAGTTGTTACAACTAGAATGTAATTGTCAAATTTATGCCATTGTGAATTTCTAATGGGATCAAAATATTCTTCTGTGTAGTGTGTTGTCTGTACCTTAACGAGTACTTGTGAAAGCTCGCGAGCATAACGAGCTCATAACGAACCAAGCTGAACAGAGGTTTCAGCTCGTTAATATTAACGAGCTTATTGATAACGAGCTTAACGATAACGAGCTTAATGATAATGAGCCGAACGAAGCCGAAGGTGGTGGAGGGCCAGCATGCAGAGTGCGGAGGGGCCATGGTGAGCAAGCTATCCAACGTCTCATGGCCCAAAGGCGCCTTTGTGGAGACAGTAAAGGAATGGAAGAAGCAGTGGTTCTATATCACAGAACCTCGCGGCACCACCTGGGCCGCAGCTGCTGAATTCCGCTCCAGCGCTCCCATGCGACTCACCTCCTGGGTCGAGAAGAGTCCAGACTGGTGTGCACCTGACGAGCTGATAGCGCTGCAGACACGCGTTCAAAGCATGGTGACCAAGGACATCAGGCTCGTTGACATTATCCAGGTGATGGTAATCCGCCGGATTCTTCCGTGCCAGCGCCGCTGCCACCCTTTATGGGAGTTCAATTCGAAGAAGCACCAGACCCTAAAAAGGCTCTTCGATACTTCTCACGAAGGGGCCTGGAAGCTGCTCTTTAAGGGCAATGAGAAGCCACCGGCCACGGACTCAGGCCATGGTCACAATTGTAACCGCCCCGCCAGCGAGGTATGTTACTTTTGATATACTCCCAACATAAATGTTTCGAGGATGATGTCTGAGATTTTACTATTTCTCCCTCAGGACTGTGTGGAGAGGGCGAACTAGATCCAGTGTCCGGCTCCGTTGCCCGAAGAACCAGTCATCCCGCGCCTGGCGAAGATGCTGGTGTTGGCGCCATATACGACACCGGAGAAGAAGGCCAAGAAGAAGGCCAAGGGGGCTAAGAGTGGCCCCCGTCGCAAGGGCACTTCGGATGCGACGTCCGAAGACGACGAGGCCCATTCCTCTGTCCCTGAGAATAATGATGAAGAAGAGGAGGAGGAGGGAAACAACCCTCCTCCCGAGGAGAGGAAGAAGAAGAGGGTGGCCACGGCACATCTGGAGGTGAAAGCGCCCAAAAAGGGGAAGGGCGCCCTAGCGGCCAACACCACGTGGGACGCTGACAGTAGTCCGGAACGTCACCCCCGTACTAGGCCCCAGGCTGCATCGTAAGTGACATGGCTTATTCATGCGCATATCAGCCCTTTCTTTTTATTATTCTAAAATGGTTAACCCACACTATTGCAGTCCGGCCGGCGACCTTATCTAGCGATCCTCATTTGGAGGTTCATTGGCTCCATCGGAGATGGCGAGCATGTCACCACTGCCTTCTTACTCCCCCGGGGCCAGGGACGATACCAAAGTGTTATACCGGAGGACCGCTCCGAGGGGAGGATCCCAGGACGTTGTCCGGGAGGCGCCACAAGGCGGGACCTCCACTGCCGGACACACGGGGAGGCAATCCCCATGGAGACTGGCGAAGAGGGCCGTATCCAATTCGGAACTCAGCCGAATATGATTCTGGAGACCAATATGGCTCCGGAGTCGGGCGAGCAGCCCCCTTTGAAGGAGGGCGGTGCGTCGCCTCCACCGGTGGCTCCTTTCCATCCAGGAGCGCCAGATGACCTGATGGGGGAGCTACAAAGCGCCTCCATCGTCGATGAGCATTGTATCCTTATGGGTGCGGTGATTGAGAAGGTTCAGTCTGCCAGGAGCGGACTGAATGAAGCCTGCAGCAACTTGTTAACAGGTTTCGAGGCAAGAAAGAGAAAAACCCCGTATAGTCCGTAGCCCCTGAGACGATGTCCGGTGTTCGGCGAGGAGAACCGGACAGGGGGTCAATCCTTAATTATAAGAGGCTGACTGAATATGTATCGTTAAGCAGGCGTCCCTGTTGGCCGCAACCTCGCATTCTGCCGAGGTCTCCGAGCTGAAGCGGAGGTTGGAGCGGACCGAGAACGAGCTCGGCGAGTTTAAAGTTCGGCTCCAGGAGAAGCAAGGTGAGGAATGACTTGCTATATGTTCGGGAAAGGATAAGCGATGTGTATTGACAGCGATATTGTGATATGTGCAGAAGCCGCGACCGAGGTCGAGGCCCTGAGGAAGGCCCTGGGCAAGGCCGAGGAGCAGGCTGTCTAGCAGCAAGCCGCCCGTAAGAAGCTAAATGCCTGGGTCAAAGAAGTCCACCAGGAGCTCCAGGATGCTGTGAAAAGGTGTGAGGCCTTGGAGCAGGATGCGTCGGTTCGAGGGACCGAACTCGCCAAGGCTCGTCAGAGTGTGGAGACCGCACAGAATGAGGCCCAGGCCACCCTCCAGGAGTTCCAGGAGGCCAAGAAGATCGCGGCGGGTAAGGCATTTAAGATGCAAAGCAAGTATGCGGAGAAGCAGTACCTTTTACTAAACCGATTCCGGAGTTCCCCAGGTGCTTTTGCGGATTTGCCACGCAGTGTATCAAACGCCATGGAGTTCTATCAAGCCGAAGGAGGGGGTTCTTCAGAGAGGCTCTTCTGGTCGCAGTATGCGGCACCAGAGCCTCCCGTGTCCTTCATCGATCAGCTGAAACAGCTGGTGGAGCTGCATAGGGTGGCCAGACAAGCCATTGAGGATTTAATAATCCGGTTGTGGCCAGCTGAGGCTATGCCTAGCAGCTACTTTGGACTCGTGAGGCGGATGGTGAACGCCTGTCCTCGGCTGCACGTTATCAAGCGCTCTGTATGTATTGAAGGTGCCCATATGGCTTTCGCTCGCTGCAAGATGTGGTGGGCGAAGATGAACGTTGTTGAAGTCGCCAGTGGGCCACTAGAGGGCAAGGAGCACCGCACCCCCGAGTGATATTTCGAGATGTCATAGAAGGGTCTCGACTTGTAGCGGCGCAATGATCGTAGGACATTGTATTTGAATAGATGTATTCATGTTGCCTTTGTCTTGTATTATGGGAACAAAGCCAACTTTTGTAAAGTAATTTAATTTATGCTTTGAATTGTTTCCTCCTGTGCGGCCGTGTTGTGTGTAATCTGAGGGTTGGCCAGTCGTCGGCTTCTGCCCTCATGTAGATAGTACGGAGGTGTTCGGGATGGAATCTAAACAATCTTGATCCAATTACATGGTCCTTGAAGGAGTAGTTTAGCGCAACGAACAAGGCAATCCGACTTTATGGCTTTAACGCCCTCACTTAGCCATAGGAGTTTTATAATAAAGCATGGGCACAGCCCCTGGTTTAAGCCAGAGTACTGTCTTCATCTGATCGGGAAGTACCAATCTCTCGCGTAACGCGGAAAAAATCTCCAACGATTTGTAACCCTCGAGTAGCTGACCGTCTCTCGCCACATCATTCTCGGAGTAAATGACCACAGGTAGCCTAGCCGGCTTCCCCTGGCACTTCAGAAAAATTACAGGCCGAACAAGCCTCCAAGCTTCCAAGACATGGGGCCGTCTTCCCCCAGCCGGCTACCTCTCAAGCCGGCTGCGCAAAGGCAGCCCAGCCCTGAAATCCTTGAGAAACAAGACCACGAGAAGGCCGACTTCCAGAAGCCGGCCATAAAAGGGCCGACTCCTAGGAGCCAGCCCCTCAGCAGGCGGCTAAGATCTTGCCCTCAGAGTCTGCACCCACATAACGGCAACAAGACGGGGCGTGGCTACAGTAAAACCTGCCACCCCCGAATCCCGGCGCACGCATGGCCACAATGCACCGTACGGGGCGGCCATCCCCATCCGGCGTGGCACTGTTTCCATGATGATAATGACGTCACCCACAGCGAGGGGTCAGTGAGACCCGTGGGTGGCGGCCCCCCTCGGTCAGGGATATCCCGAAGGCAGCCAGGCTTCCCACAGTCGGCCAGGGGTATGGCCGGCTTCCAACAGCCGGCCAGCTCTCACCCTCCAAGGAGGTGCTTCATTAAGGAGACAAGAGAAGGTAAGGCTACAGTGATGAGCCGCCTCGCGGCGGCACTGTAGCCATGCTTACCACGACAAAGCCATCGTCACCAGGGGCAAGGTAACAGTAACTAGCCCCCGACAAGACCCCTGAGCGGTGGGGCCGGCCTGTCGGCCAAAGGGTCGGCAGCCGGCGGGCCTACCAGTCGGCGGGCCCCACCAGTCGGCGGAGAAGCCGGCGGGCGTAGACACAGACGACTGGGGCCCACGCCCAGCCGGATTACCATTGTACCCTTGGGGGGTAGGCCTATATAAACCCCCCAGGGTTCCCATGCAGGGGGGATCACTCTTTGGATAGATTTTAGACGCTCCAAGGAGAAGAGGAGCGGGCTAGCCTGGCCCTCCCTCATCCTTTCACCGAACAGCTCAAGGAGCATTCTGTAGCAACCCACCGAGCTAGTGATCATGCGGAGACCCCGCAGAGCAGCATTAGGGGTGTTATGTCCACGGAGAGCCCTGAAGCTGGGTACGATTCGCCCGCGTGCATGTCTTCGCCTTATCCCGTTTCCAGGCATCGGTGATGTTTTATTGGCTCCCACAATGATAAGCCATCCATTGGCATATGTCGCACCAACCACCCGACATTTGGCGCCCACCGTGGGGCCAGGTGCACCGTCGTCCAGAGACCTGCTCTGGACAGGAACCCTCTTCCTTCCCAACGTGCGTAGCCAGCCTGGCTCGCCCGATGGCGCTTGCCCCGACACGCTGCAAGACGTCGCCGACGCCTACGCGGCGAGCTGCCTTGCCGATCTTCTTGGCAAGGCTCGCATCTCTGACGAGCCCGCATCCGACACGGGCACAGACTGCCCCGAGAGCCACCTCGTCAGCCTCCTCGATCAACTCCACGTCTACGGCGAGCTTGCCGCGGACTTGGAGTCGGTTGGCTCCACCGACCCGATGCTTGTCGACTCTGACACGGCATCCCTTGACGCGTTCCCCACCAACGTGGTGGTCATCAACGACCCTCTTCCTCAAGCCGAAAGCAGCGGTAGTGCCATTACCGAGGTACTGGTTATCAGCCACGGCGCCTCCTCAGGCGAAAACGCCCACGACGCTCTGCAGGTGGCGCTGCACGACTTGTCCGTCCCCGTCCCGGCCGACGCGGATGCCAAGACATTGGAGGCGCGCCACTTCGCCCTCGTTGCGGAGGGCCAGAGGCTCGCCACCATGAGACGCCTCAGCGAGGCTCACCAGCGCGAGGTCGACCGAGCCTCCTTCGGCATGCTGCCTCCCGACAGGCCGAGCCGCGTTGGTATCGTCAAGAAACATGGCGCGGCTGTCACCGACATGCTGGGAGCAGACCGCCTAGTCTATGCCATGCCTCTCGAGAACTTGCGCACCGCCCAGGCGGCCGCAGATGAGTTGAATGGGCTGGGGCCTGATGAGCTCCCTTACATGACCAGACACATCTAGCAACTTATTGACGCGGCCACAGAGCGGCATGAAGCCGGCGTCCACGCCGAGAGTCCTCCCCCGCGCCAAGAGCACAGCGCGACGTCCCGAACACCGACCGAAGGCAACACCCGCACGAGAAAAGAAAAGGAGCTGACTTCCAGCCGCAGTCGGACTCAAATCTCCATCGAGCGTGACGCCGAGGGCCGCCCTCGAGCCGTGGAGTGGCGGGGCAACCCTCCTCCTCCTCCGCCTCATGGGGAGAGATACCCTACCCCGCCGCCTGTCACGCACCCGACTCTTAGCGGCCGGCTGGGTTGCCGCGAAGGAGTCGGCGAGAATGATGCCCGCCACCGGATCGACCGCCTTGTGCGATCCTTGGCCCTGGAAGAAGAAGATGATGGCGGCCCATCTTGCTTCGGCCCCCGCATCCGCGACGAGCCCTTCCCCAAAGGGTTCTTGCTCCCAAGAGACACGCACAAGTACAACGGCTCCATGAAGCCGGAAGATTGGTTGATCGTCTACTCCACTGCGGTTAGCATCGCAAATGGCAACAGGCGTGTTGCCATAAAATATGTGCCCCTCATGCTCCAAGGCACGACGCGCACCTGGCTTAACAGCCTCAAGCCTTACAGTGTCAACAGCTGGCTAGACTTCACTGAAGCCTTCATACGCAACTTCACCAGCACCTACAAGCGGGCTCCTAAGCCCCGACAGCTCTCCTTGTGCGTCCAAGGGCCCAACGAATCGACTCGCGACTACCTCACGCGGTGGGCCGAGCTCTGCAATTCCAGCGAGGGAGTGCATGAGGTCCAAGCTATAGAGTACTTCACCGCTGGGTGCCGAGAAGGCACCCTCCTCAAGCACCGACTCCTCTGCGATGAGCCGACTATGCTTGACGAGCTACTGGTCATAGCTAATAAATACGCCATGGCCGATTCCTCGATGAAGACCGAGCTCCGAGTAGACGCCTCCGGGAAGGTGCTCGCTCCGAGTCCCAAGACGCCGGCTGGAGAATCCAGCCGACGCCTGCACTAGAACGACCACAAGCGCAAGGCTCCCCTGCCGCCTTCCACCAGTCGATAGGTGGCCACAGTCGAGGATGAACAACCCGAAGGATGGCCCGCACCCAAGAAGCAGAATGGCGGCAGGCCGGCTTGGCAGCCGGCTTTCTCCTACGAGCAAGCACTTGATGCCCCCTGCAAGTTTCACAGCGGCGCAAAGCCTTCAAACCACACGACCAGAAAATGCCATTGGCTCACTCGGATCTCCAAGAGTGAGGGGATGGCGCCGCCTCCGCCTGCTGGTCAGTCGCCTCCGGCTCCTCCGCAGCCGGCCGCTCGACCAGCGGTCGGGGAAGTTCAAGACGAGTACCCCTACGAGCATGCCGCCTACGTCGTCTTCACCAGCCAGCCAGAAGATCGGCGTAGCCGGCGCCGACAACACCAAGAAGTCAACGCAGTCGCCTCCAACAACCCAGAATTCATGCACTGGTCAGAAAGGCCTATTAGCTGGAGCCAGACAGATCACCCAGAGGTGATGCCGTCTCCCGGCTCCTATGCATTGATTCTGGACGCCACCCTCGCTACGGAAAGGTGAGCCGCCCGTTTCTCCCGTGTGCTGATAGATGGTGGGAGCAGCATCAATATCCTATACCGCGACACCATGGAGAAGCTGAGCATCAAGAAAAAGCAGCTCATGCCTAGTCGGACTGTGTTCCATGGCATCATACCCGGCTTGTCCTGCTCCCCAATCGGCAAGATCAAGATAGATGTCCCCTTCGGGGACAAGGATCATTTCCGCCAAGAGGCGGTGTGGTTTGAAGTGGTGGATCTAGAGAGCCCTTACCACGCGTTGCTTGGCCGACCAGCCCTGGCCAAGTTCATGGTTGTACCCCATTACACCTACCTCAAGATGAAGATACCATGTTCCAAGGGCATCATCACCATAGCCGGAGACTACAAGAAATCCTCCGAGTGCGCGGCTGCCAGCAGCCGGCTGGCCGAGTGCCTTGTAATTGCTGAAGAGAAGAAGATACTAGATCAAGTCGTGGCCATGACCGGTAAGCAGCCGGCCCTGTCCCCCGACCCCAAGGAGTGTGGTGCCCAAGGTTCCTTTCAGCCGGCCAAAGAAACAAAGAGGGTACCTCTGGACCCAGATCACACAGAAAGGTTTGCTACCATCGGGGCAAACCTGGACAGCAAATAGGAAGGCGAGCTTGCCGATTTCCTCTGTGAGAATCGGGACATTTTCGCATGGCCCCCCAAGGACATGCCGGGTGTGCTGAAGGAATTCGCCGAGCACAAGCTACATGTCCGAGAAGGTGCGAAACCAGTCAAACAGCCTCTCCGCCGACTATCGGAGGAGAAGAGAAGGATTGTCGGAGAAGACATAGCCCAGCTTCTGGCAGCCGGCTTCATTATGGAAGTTTTCTTCCCAGAATGGCTCGCCAACCCGGTCCTCGTGCTAAAGAAAAACAACAAGTGGCACATGTGTATAGACTACACTAGCCTCAACAAGGCTTGCCCCAAGGATCCCTTTGCCTTGACAAGGATTGATCAAGTAATAGACTCCACAGCCGGATGCGAGCTGTTGAGCTTCTTGGATGCTTACTCAGGCTACCACCAGATAAAGCTGGATCCAGCTGACCGCCTGAAAACCGCCTTCATCACACCACTCGGAGCCTTCTGCTACCTGACTATGACATTCGGCTTGAGAAATGCCGGTGCCACTTTTTAGCGTTGCATGCAGAAATGCCTCCTCAAGTAGCTCGGCAGAAATGCTCACGTCTATGTAGACGATATTGTGGTGAAGTCGGAGAAGCGCGGCATCTTGCTGGAAGACCTCAGAGAAACATTTCAAAACTTGTGCCGATTCCAAATCAAGCTCGACCCTGAGAAATGTGTGTTCGGAGTACCAACCGGCCAGCTCCTGGGCTTCCTGGTCTTCGAACGCGGCATCGAGTGCAACCCAATAAAGATCAAGGCCATAGAGAGAATGGAGATTCCCACCAAGCTGTGGGATGTCCAGAAGTTCACCGGATGCTTGGCTTCCCTGAACCGCTTCATCAGCCGGCTCGGAGAGAAGGCCCTCCCCCTCTACCGACTCATGAAGAAGTCCACTCATTTCGAGTGGAACGACCAGGCGGACCAAGCCTCCCACGAGCTAAAGAAGATGCTGACCACGCTGCCTGTCTTGGTGGCACTGGCTGAAAAGGAGCCCATGCTCCTTTACATTGCCGCTACTAGCCGGGTGGTCAGCACTGTCATTGTAGTCCAACGCCCAGAAGAAGGCCGGGCTCAGCCGGTTCAGAGGCCGGTGTATTATTTAAGCAAAGTGTTATCCACCTCGAAGCAGAACTACCCACACTACCAGAAGATGTGCTATGGTGTGTACTTCGCTGCCAAGAAGCTCAAGCCCTATTTTCAAGAGCACCCCATTATGGTCGTATGTACTTCCCCGCTTGCCGAGATCATAGGCAGCCGGGATGCATCCGGCCGAGTGGCCAAATGGGCCATTGAGCTGGCCCCCTACACGATCTTCTACCAACCCCGCACCACCATTAAGTCCCAGGCACTGGCCGACTTCCTCGTCGATTGGGCTGAAACCAAATACCAGCCACCGGCTCCCGACTCCACTCACTAGAGGATGCACTTCGATGGGTCCAAGATGCACACCGGCTTGGGAGCCGCCATCGTCCTCACCTCTCCCGAGGGCGACAAGCTCAAGTATACATTGCAAATTCATTTTGCCGCCTCCAACAATGTGGTCGAGTACGAGGCGCTCATACACGGGCTCTAGCTAGCCAAAGAACTCGGCATCCGCCGGATCTTGTGCTATGGTGACTCGGATTTGGTGGTCCAACAGTCATCCGATGACTGGGACGCCAAAGATGCAAACATGGCGAGCTATTGTTTCCTCGTCCAGCAAATCAGTGGATATTTTGAAGGATGTGAGTTCCTTCATGTACCACGTGCCGACAACATGCAAGCGGATGCCCTGGCACGAGTAGGATCCACCCGGCAAGCCATTCCAGCCGACGTTTCTCTCCACCAACTCCTCAAGTCATCTATCAAGCCGTCTCCAGAATCTGATTCCATCTTCATGCCGCCTGACCCCAACGCAGTCGGATCCGACTTGGGAAGCCAAGCAGGCGGCGCGGGGACTCCAACAGGCGGCCCGGGGACTGCCATAGTCGCACCCGGTCCGGGGAATTCGTAACTCAGCCCATGGACTACTGCAGCCGGCCCGGGGACTACGTCAACACAACAGGCGATGGCCGACTCCAACCCCAACTCTTCACTACCCAGCCCACCCGCCCCTATCACAGTGGCAGTCCTGACAATAGAAGAAGTCACAGCTCCATCTTGGGCCCAGCCCATCCTCAACTTCTTAGTAAACAGAGAGCTGCCAACCAACGAGATCTCGGCAAGACAAGTTCAACGCCGAGCTGGAGCCTACACAATTGTCAATAGAGAGCTTGTTAGGCGCAGCGTCACTGGAGTCTTCCAGCGCTGCGTCGAACCAGAGAAGGGCACATCAATCCTCAGAGACATCCACCAAGGCGAATGCGGCCACCACGCAGCCTCAAGATCACTCGCCGCCATGGCTTTTCACCACGGATTTTTCTGGCCAACTGCCTTGGAAGACGCCAAGGAACTAGTCAAAAACTGCAAAGGGTGCCAAGTTTTCAACTCCAAGCAACACCTGCCGGCTTCTGCACTCAAGACCATCCCCCTCACCTGGCCCTTTGCCGTCTGGGGGCTAGACATGGTGGGCCCGTTCAAGACGGCACGCGGCGGCATGACACATCTACTCGTCGCTGTGGACAAATTTACCAAGTGGATTGAGGCGAAGTCGATCAAAAAGCTAAATGGGCCGACTGCCGTCACATTCATCGCAGATATTATAACCCGGTATGGCCTACCACATAGCATCATCACCAACAACGGCACACATTTTGCAAAGGGAGCACTGGCACGTTTCTGCGCAACACACGGCATCCGGCTGGACCTAGCGTCCGTTTCCCACCCGCAGTCAAATGGCCAGGTTGAGCGAGCAAACGGCCTCATCCTCTCCGGCATCAAGCCCCGACTGGTCATGCCACTGGAGCGTTCGGCCAGCTGCTGGCTCGATGAGCTACCAGCCATCCTCTGGAGTTTGCGCACTACCCCAAACAGATCGACCGGCTTTACCCCTTTTTTCCTTGTATATGGGGCCGAGGCCGTCATCCCAACTGACATCGAGTTCGACTCGCCTCGGGTCACCATGGACATGGAGGTGGAGGCCAAGGAAGCACGAGAAGACGGTGTCGACCTGCTGGAAGAGGGCCGGCTGTTAGCTCTCAGTCGGTCCTCCATCTATCAGCAGGGTCTGCGCCGCTACCATAGTCGGAAGGTCAAGCCAAGATCTTTACAAGAGGGCGACCTTGTGCTTCGGCTGATCCAGCAAATAGCCGGCCAGCACAAGCTCTCGGCCCCTTGGGAGGGCCCCTTCATCATCAGCAGAGCTTTAGCCAACGACTCCTACTACCTAATCGACGCGCAGAAGCCGAAGGCACGCAAGAGAGACGATTCTGGCAAGGAGTCGGACCGACCATGGAATGCCAATCTCCTCCGAAGATTTTACAGTTAAAAAGCAGTACGTAGCACGCTACCTTTTGTACTAAGTACGAGACAAGGGGTGCCCCGAGGAGTACTCGGGGACTACCCTCTTTTATCTATGAAAGATGAGTATCACGCATACGATTACGTTCCTACACTTGCTTTCTTCGTTCGGCACCAGGTTCGACCAGTCGGCCCGGGGACTCGCCGCCTCAAGTTATATCTGAAGTTCCACCTGCAGCCAGACAAGTAGTGTGTCGGTACCCAAGCCCCTCTTGCCAAAAGTCGCAGCTCGAAGAAACGACTGTCCGACTAGCAAGAGCCAAGGGCAGGAAAGGATGCCCACGCGAAAAAACGGCTAAGGTCTAACGAACTTATATAACACGAGCCGGCCTCCCACCCCGCCAGCCGACTACTAGAGCAGTTGGCTGGCCGGCTTCCCGCTCACCTTGCTGCAATCTGAGAAAGCTCAAGTACTTGCCTTCCCAAAAACGACCAAGTCCTTCTCCGGCCACAGACTGCGGAGCAGCTGTCCGGCTGGGAAGGCGGCGGCCAAGGGAAGGCGGCAAAGGAAAAAGCCAAAGGATAAAAAGAAAACATAAACGGAAGCCAAACACATGCATAATATTTACACAAAAGACCTTCGAAAGGTCGGCATTCAACATAGTCTGAATACACCCCTAGTGGGTGGAACTGCACAAATTTAAATATTGTTCAAAGAAGTAACAAGCAGGAAAGCTAGGACGGCGGATCAAGTCAGGGGAGCAACAGGCGAGTGGGGTAGGTTGGCGGAGTCAGCGGTGCCGGCTGGAGGAGTGACCGGCTGGCGAGTCTCGGCATCGTTGCTAGAAGCACGATCAGGCTGAGGCGGGCTGGTCGCTTCACCATCCGGCGCAGCGTCTTTGTCATCCTCTCCCTCTTCCTCTTCGCCCTCATCAATAGAGGCAATCTCCTCCGCCGAGTCCTCACCTTCGGCCAGGTTCAGCCCAAACCACTCCTCCGGCTGAGCGACGCCGGCATCATCCACCTCAGGAGCAAAGGCGCTAGTATCGGTATACTCGGTGATCACCGAGGCGCGCTTGATGATAGCTGGCCGCACCGCCTCCAGCTCCTTGTCAGCCTCCTGCCGCTAGGTGCTCATCTGGTCCAAGTTCAGCCCAGGATACCAAGCCCGGACGAACTCCAGAGCCCGCCCAGCGCCGGAGCGGGCCGCTGACGCCTTCCAAGCCTCGAAGCGGCCGACTGCGACCTCCAGCCAGTCGGCAGTCCGACTTGGGGTGCGTGAAATCACCTCGCCAGGCTAGAGGGCGGCCAGCACTTGCGCTCCGGTGCGCTGAAGACAGTGGAGCATGCGATAGGCCTACTGCAGGCGGGCTTGAAGCCCCAGAAGCTGCTCCTCAAGTGACCGGCTGGCATTCGGCGCAATCTTGGCCCCCGCCTGCCGTCGCGTGTCGCGGTAGGCCTCGATGGCTTGGGTGGCGGCGACTGAGTAGCCGGGGAAGTAATCCGCGCAAAGAGGAAAGCAGCGACACAAAATCAAAAAATGAATCAGATAGTAGAAGGCAGGCAAGGAAGCAAAGAAGAAGGCGACCTACCATCAATCAAGTTTTCCACCTGGCTGTAGCCTTGGCTCAGCGCCTGCCTCATCTCGGCTCAGTTTGCCGCCTCGGTCTCATACTCGGCTTTGAGGGCGGCCTCGCTGTCCTGCGCCGCCTTCAGGGCCGCCCTGTGGCTCTCCTCCTAGTCGGCCAACCTCTTGGCCAGGCGGTCACACTCTTGAGCCAGGGCGGTGCACTCGGCCTCCTTGGCACGAAGGGCGGTCTGGGCTCCGCTCAGCTGGCTCCTCAAGTCGGCATTGGCCCCTGCAATATAAAGAAAGAAGTCGTCAGGAAAAGATCTGACCCGACTACTCGGTAGTCGGCCCAAATCTCGGGGACTACACCCAGTGGGTGCGCTGACGTGCCCCCACTTAAAAGAAAAACGGAGTGCTTACTCTGGCTCTCGGTCAGATCAATGGCTTTCTGATTCAACTCCTAGGCCTAGGAGTTGAAGGCGGCCGCTTGGAGGTGTGGTACTCCTATAGAGAATACAAGGGACGTGAGTAAGAACAAGATGGTAATCAAGCTTTCCAATAAATTCCAAGCCGCCTGCTCAGCAGCCGGCTCGGAACTCGGGGACTACACCCAGTGGGTGCGCTAACGCGCCCCCATGGAAGAAATTAAAAGCAATCAAAGGAGCAGGAGGACTCACCAAATAACCGACCGCGTCGTGAGAAACTCCTGGGTGTAGTGCTTCAGCGCGGTGGCTTGGGCCTGAAGCCGGCTCCGGACGTCCTGCGCCGCCACATTCAGCACGGCTGTCCCGCCGCCCGGCGTCCACCCAGACGAGCTGTCGCTGGCCGCTTCTAGGTCCTGGGCAGACGAGCCGGCGTCCACGGTCTTCTGCGCGTCCGGCGCTGAAGTCGCCTTCCCCGCGCGTCGGCGAAGCGGTGACAAGATCACAAGATCCCCTCCCACGGTCGGCTCGCCCCCAGCCGACCGCGCTGGCGGCACTTCAGGCCGGCCTCCTCGGCTTGGTATAGTCGGCGGTGATGGCATCGTCTCCCTCTCCATCTCCGGCTGGCCGCGGCCGGCTTCCTCCAACGGGGGCACAGGGGTGTCAGGAGCCGCGGCACGGAGGGGAATGATGAACTACGGAGGCTGGTTCTGCAGGGCCTCCGCCTCCCTCTCCGCGTCTGCGGCCTCCGCCTGGGCCTTGGCGGCTGCGACGGCTCGCACCTCCGCCGACTTCTCCTCCGCCTCCCGAGCCGCCCTCCGCTCCTCTGCCTCCCTCTCCTCTCGCGCTTCCCGCGTGTTCCGCTCCGTCGCCTCAAGGAGGTCGGCGCGGGGATCTACCCGGCGCGAGGTTGAAGACCCTCCTACGGCTCCGACTATGGAGGCGACCGAGACTCGCCCAAGGGAAAGAGGGGCCCTGTTTGATAAATTGAGAAAAGGGTTTGGAAAAACATGAACCAAAGAAGAAGAAAAAAGAAAGGCATAAGAACAACGACACTTACGCTGAGACCGCCTACGGCTGCTTCACCACCTTGCGGAAGCGGGCTACCTTCGCGGCCGCCTCGTCCCGCTTGGTCGCCGCCGTGGTACTGTTGGGCTTCTTCGGCCGACTGCCGAAGTGGGTCGACGCGGCCCGGCGCTTCTGCGCGCCGCCCTGGGAAGTCGGCCCGGCGGATGGGCCCGCACCATGGTGCTCGGGCGCCAGTCGGCGGCGCGCGATGACTTCGGCCTCGTCGTCATCTGGCCAGTCCTCGAAGCCGGCCCCGAGCCTGGACCCGCCTGCGTCGCCGCCTTCCCCCGCGATGTCGTCCTCCATGGCGGCCGCCCCCAGGTCTGGGTCGTCTACATCGTCCATCGTACGGTCGAGGAGGAACTGGAGTTCCACCCCTGCGACCCCGGCTGCTAGCGGAAGCATGGGGTTCTGCCAAAGAAAGGCCGGCTGGTCAGGAGTCGGGCACCATGAACTTGGCAACGAGCAAAGACGAAGAGAAACTTACCACCGGTGGAGGATTGGCGCGAGAGTACGACACCTTGCCATACTGCCACTCCTCAGTGAGCTTGCAGTTGGAAATGTAGTTCACCATGTAAGACACCTCGGCATGAGGCATCTCCTTGGTGCTTAGCCAGCATGGGTCGAAACGTCCGCTCATCTGACAGATTATATGAGGTCGGCCCTGGAGCGAGAGCACCCGGCGCACCACGAAGGCGGCCACCAGGTCGGCCCCGGACAGACCCTCCGACTAGATCATCACCCGGAGCCGGGCAACGGAGGCGGACCCGCCCGAAGACAGTGACCTGGACCGGAAGGACGATGAAGGCTGCCTCCCAGCCGGTGGGCCAGCTATGTAAGCCGGCAGGTTGACGAAGTCGCCTTGCGGAGCAATATTCTTCACGTAGAAGTAGGACTTCTGCCAGAGCTTCACCGACTGGATCAGCGGGATGAGCGGAAATGGGTTGTTGTCGCTCGCCCTCCGCATGGCGATGAAGGCACCACATGGGGCGGGCACGCCCGCGACGACGTTGCCGACCTTGCACTGAAAGAACTCTCCACACAGTTCAAGAGTGGGGAGGACGCCGAGAAAACCCTCGCACAGGGTGACGAAGGCCGACAGCAGCATCACCGCATTGGGAGTGAGGTGATGCGGCTGGAGATGATAAAATTCAAGGAACAAGCGTAGGAATCCGCTCGCCGGCAGGCCGAAGCCACGCAGGCAGTGTGAGCGGAAGATCACCCGCTCATCCTCTTCTGGCGCCGGCGAGATCTCCCTCTCTGGCGCGAGGTGGACCCGTACGAGATCCGCGCCCGGCAACCGCCGCGTCCGGTGGAGGAAGTCGACGTGGTCGTCATGGACGTTGGAGCCGTCCCAGGAGCTCGGAAGCTCCATGGGGATGGCGCGGCGGCATGAAAGGTACGACGAAAGGAAAGTGCATGACCCAGCTGCGACGAAGCGGCGGCGAGCCAAGAAGATTGGCAGGAAGGCCGAGCGGCGGCAAGTAGCTGTCGTGACGAGAGGAGGAACAAGGAGGGGGCGGAGCGAGGGAGAGCGCGCGAGCATTTTGGCGCTCCCCTCCTCTACCCCTACTTATAGCCTCGTGCGGCGAAGCCGAGGAGACAGGACGTGGGGGGTGTGGGATTAACTGCACCCACTCTCCCACGCCCCGTGATTATTGCACCATTACGGCGTGGGGAAACCGCCACTGGGGCGCGCGCGGTCCGTCCAGGCCGTAGAAGATACGCGCATGGGCCGAGGCCCTGTAGTGGCGGGCCCCAGACTGTGGCGGCGTCCCGTCGCGCGCGTGGGCTGGCAGGCCCCTCCAGCCGAAGGATGCCACATGGCGCGCAGACGACGAGCGGTCAGTTCACAGCCGGACTCGCGCGCCAACTGGCACCCGCCTTCAAACTTCGAGATCTCTAAGAGACGGCACGCCTGGTCGAAACCAGCTTCTAGTTCCCGGCTCCTCAAAATAGGAAGCTAACTGGGCTCCTCGACTTTTTTCTGCCTCGGAGCCCAACCAGCTTCGGGGACTACTGCCGAGTAAATGACCACGGGTAGCCTAGCCGGCTTCCCCTGGCACTTCAGAAAAATTACAGGCCGAACAAGCCTCCAAGCTTCCAAGACATGGGGCCATCTTCCCCCAGCCGGCTACCTCTCAAGCCGGCCGCGCAAAGGCAGCCCAGCCCTAAAATCCTTGAGAAACAAGACCACAAGAAGGCCGACTTCCAGAACCCATCCATAAAAGGGCCGACTCCCAGGAGCCGGCCCCTCAGCAGGTGGCTAAGATCTTGCCCTCAGAGTCTGCACCCACATAACGGCGACAAGACGGGGTGTGGCTACACTAAAACCTGCCACCCCCGAATCCCGGTGCACGCATGGCCACAGTGCACCGTACGGGGCAGCCATCCCCGTCCGGCGCGGCACTGTTGCCACGATGATCGTGATGTCACCCATAGCGAGGGGTCAGTATGACCCGTGGGTGGCGGGCCCCCTCAGTCAGGGAGATCCTGAAGGCGTCCAGGATTCCCACAGTCGGCCAGGGGTATGGCCGGCTTCCAACAGCCGGCCAGCTCTCTCCCTCCAAGGAGGTGCTTCATTAAGGAGACAAGAGAAGGTAAGGCTATAGTGATGAGCCGCCTCGCGGCGGCACTGTAGCCATGCTTACCACGACAAAGCCATCGTCACTAGGGGCAAGGTAACAGTAACCAGCCCCCGACAAGACCCCCGAGCGGTGGGGCCGGCCTATCGGCCAAAGGGTCGGCAGCCGGCAGGCCTACTAGTCAGCGGGCCCCACCAGTCGGCGGAGAAGCCGGCGGGCATAGACACAAACGGCTGGGGCCCACGCCCAGCCGGATTACCATTGTACCCCTGGGGGTAGGCCTATATAAACCCCCCAGGGTTCCCATGTAGGGGGGATTACTCTTTGGATAGATTTTAGATGCCCCAAGGAGAAGAGGAGCGGGCTAGCCTGGCCCTCCCTCATCCTTTCACCGAACAGCTCAAGGAGCATTCTGTAGCAACCCACCGAGCTAGTGATCATGCGGAGACCCTGTAGAGCAGCATTAGGGGTGTTATCTCCACGGAGAGCCCTGAAGCTGGGTAAGATTCGCTGGCGTGCATGTCTTCGCCTTATCCCGTTTCCAGGCACTGGTGATGTTTTATTGGCTCCCACAATGACAAGCCATCCATTGGCATATGTCGCACCAACCACCCGACAATCATGATAGTCGGTTTTTGGCTTTCTCTACTGAGGTGCTCGTCTGGTCAAGGCCAGGGCACAAAAGCAGTAGTTCTCCCTTTACTACCCTAGCAAATGGAGCGGAACATAGGGTAGCAAGCACAGGAGTCGGGCAACCCAACTATTGACCAAAGACATGATTCGGAGCCAATGCATATAATGCTAAATTCGGGGTGCCAAACTTATATATAAGAAGTGTTTGGACTGTGCTGCCGTATTATGGGGCAACAAGTAGCCCCTGGCGAATATGAGACGTAAAAGAGTGTTGATGCAGCAAATAGGCAGATCGAAATAAAATGAAGTAAGAAGCGAAAACCACAGAAACTGGGCCACGAACCATTTTTATTATAACTGGATGGATACGTCAAGGTGTATCTTGTACAAATGGTGCGAGAAGTATCCGGCCATTTAACATGCCGGAGTCGATAGGGCGCAGCGTGCGGGTCTTGAGAAATAAGTATGAATACCGTCAAGAAGAACATATAAAGGTTAACCTACACACATGTGTTGCTTGCCTCTGTTGTATTTCAGTCCTTCTAAACGACTTGACATCAGGCCCGCGGAAAAAGGTGCCTGAAACAAGAAAAAGAAGTAAAAGTATGTGTGTCCGGGATCGGTCTGGCCGAATTGTAGACCCCGGGTTATCTCTTGCCTCCATCGATGTCCATGGAATTTTGCGTGTGTAATTGTGTACGCATGGTGCGAATGCCCTACCTCATTGGGGCTAGGATGGAGGCCTAATTGCTAATCGAGCTCTTGACGAGCCGCGCTGCCCTGGTGCAGTGTAGTCCGGACCCTCTTGATGGTGTCGAGGGGCTTGGCAGCTGCATTATAATGCTGCTTGAGAAGGCCTCTCTACACTTCTGCTGCTAGGGCGGCGGTTTGCTCCTCTGTTCGGAGGGAGCGTTCCGTATTGCCATTGACTGTTATGATGCCGCGTGGACCGGGCATCTTGAGCTTGAGATAAGCATACTGTGTCACTGCGCTGACTCTAGCAAACGCGGTTCGTCCGAGCAGTGCGTGGTAGCCGCTGCGGAAGGGGACGGTATCGAAGATTAACTCTTCGCTTCGGAAGTTTTCCGGAGAACTGAAGACCACCTCCAACGTGATTGAGTCTGTACAGTGGGCCTCTACACCTGGTATGACTCCTTTAAAGGTTGTCTTTGTTGGTTTGATTCGTGAGGGATTAATGCCCATCTTTCGTAGTGTATCCTAATACAGCAGGTTGAGGCTACTTCCGGCGAGGCCCCCTCCCCGCTGCGGCTGGTTCTTCCTTAACTCTGGCGAGCCCCCCACCCCCTAAAAATCGACTGACCCAAAAGTCGATTCAGTCGACTGAAGTGTAGCTAAATTGGAGCAACATCGCAAGCAAGAGCAAGAGCAGCAGCGCGAGCAAGAGCAAGAGCAGAAAAGGCAGGGGACCAAGAGCAAGAGCAGTGCAGCAGTGCGAGCAAGAGCTAAAGCAGCAACAACTCCTACTGATGTGGACATCGCCGCCAAGGGAGCGACACCACAGAGGAAGTGGCCGGCGATGCCGCCGTGGATGGAGTCGCGCCGTGTCGGCTCAGGACCGAGCACCAACAACACCGTGAGATTGAATCAAGAAGAAAATGCAGCGATTAATGTACAACCTCTTTGGTGGCGCCAATTAGGCCGCAGCTTCATCCGAGGAAACGGTGATGATGATGCTCTTCCGGTGGTGCAGGTGAAGACAGCGGTGTGGGAATGGATTTGGCATCAAAGACAAGGGGAACGTCGGGGCAGCTCCTTGGAGGTGGAGGACGGGGTGGCTGAACCGGCGGGACGACCAGATCGACGACGGATCCTCATCCGGTACGATGGATGAGGGACGTTGAGGTGTTGCTGTGGACGATGTTGTCGGGGAAGAGGCTCCGGCTGGGTGGCGGACGGAGGAGAGTGTGGGGCTTCGCGGGTTTTCCCGGCCTCGGTGTACGAATGGGTGGACGGATGGGATGAGAGTGGGGAACCATGGCTTAGGGACGCGCTTGTCCGAAATGTGGGGGAAGTTACGGAAGTACCCCCACCGATTTGAGGCAGTTCTTTCGGTTCAGGGGTATCACGGGCATTTCGTGTGTCAGGATTTCACAGGAGGTGGGAGTTTTCGTGCGCGTTGTAATTTTGGAATAGCAAGGCGCGGGTTGAGATGGAGGGTGTTGTTGGAGCACAACGAGACAAAGATATATCTTAAATATTTCGGGCTAACAAGGCGCGGGTTGAAATTTCTGGACAAGCCTAACATGTACTGTACCAAATCAATTTGCACTACAAATGTCATTCAAAACATTGAACTCATGTTATGTTCAATTAAAATATTTTGCTACGTGTATAATGCATGCAACCTACTACTCAAATGAACATTTTAGTGCATTCCAAACGTATATACTACCGCTTCAATATGAACTAAATTTGAATTCGTTTCTCTATTTGAATAAGATCTACAATAATGATTGTTGTGAAGTCAAAGCATTTGAATTCGTTTCTCTATTTTAATAAGATCTACAATTATCATTATTGTCAAGTTAAACCATCGTTTGTGTATTATCTTCACAGCACACCACATGATTAGTCTCGAGTTACATATGAACTATGTGTACTATATGAACTCGAACTCAATTTTTTGAATCCACTTTATGTTGATTTCAAATCATAGTACATTTCAAGCTCTAGCTAGATCTTCATAATCTAAACCATGTCTCATATGTATAATGTGTTTATCACATTATGTATGGTGCCCCGCCCCCTACGCCTACAAGTATTTAGATGTGAGTTGCAAACACCACACATTACCACAAATTCAAATAAAATGTGAGAATGTTCGATATATAGTATTGTTTAGATTGTTCGATATTTAGTTGTAAGCTGCAAACGCCACACATTATCACAAATTCAAATAAAATGTGAGATTGTTCGATGTATAGTATGGTTTAGATTGTTTGACATTGAGTTGTGAGTTGCAAACGCCATGCCTTATCACATTATGGTATGACATGTGCAAAACCACAACACGCGTATCACCGCTATATTCATGCATGCATATGTTTAAAACACTATGATCTCCTATTCAAATATATGAATCCACTTTCATATCAAATTATGATCTTTGTTAGTCTCTTACACCCACACAATCCTCTAACCTTTGTAGCTACCACTAACTTTCTCTCGTGCATGCACACGCCCTCCTCCCCCTCCCCCTCCCTCAGCATTCTATCCATCGCACACATTCATTTTTTTATTTAGGTCGTTCTCCCACATTCTCCACAACTCCTTTCTGACACACACCGATTGATAAACCTCTCCAGCGATGTCTGCCTACAACATACACACGCATCTTCAATCTACTCCTTTATGTGTCCTTGCCTCGTGTCTCTCATACGGTCCCACACACGTGTAAACTCTCGGCCCTCTTTTCATCGATCTCACAACCGCACACTCCTCCCCCTATCTAGCTAGTAGCTGGGCCTCTCGCACCACCTCCTAACTCCATTCTCTCTGTCTATCCATCTCGCCGGGCCTTATTTGCCTCTAACAAATGGACGTACACCGACCGATCTCCCGCTATACATATAGCTAGCTAGGTCCTTATAACTTGTTATTCCCCACACGTCGATCGATGTACCTCATTAGTTATTTCTCTCCCTTCCTCCGAAAAACAACAATTGATCTACCGATCTAGTTAGGTTTGCTTACCAAACACATGGTTCCCCTTCATCATCCATGGATGCGTCCCGACAGATCTATCACGCACAGGCACACACAGAAACACATCCCCACTTTTATTGATAATATTGTAGTTCCACCCTCAGTTTGTCTAGTAGGCCTCTCACACCATCTTCGAGAAGCAACTCCATCACCCATCCAGCACTCTACCCCTCTCCCTCCCTCTCTCTCCCCCTCCTCTCTCTTTTTGTCCCATCCTATTTCCCGTCCTTTAGTTATGTATGGATGTCGACCGATCTCCCTCAAGACATAGTTGGGTCTCTCCTTCTCAACACATACACGAGTCGTTCTACCTCTATAGTTAGGCATGCCTACCCCTCCCCCCACCCCCTCCCACACACACACACCGATACATCGAGCGCTCTAGTCATGTCTCCCTGCCACACACAAACTTGACATGTGCCCTCTGACGTTCCGGTAGGTCAGTCGCCCTATATCTTTGACTTGCACACACACACACACAATTTCGATGGCTCTCTTCATCGATCTCGCACCCACCCACTTGATCCTCTCTTCGACTCTACCAATATCTATGACCCCTCCCTCTCTTCTCGTGGATCGCCCGGCCCTCTATATATGATATGGATAGGCATCCATTTCACACACATTGCATGCAAAATTTTGTTTGAGATGTCATCGACACATATTCCCAAAAATACATTCATGAAATCAACCTCCCCCCAAAGAAAACACTCACGAATGCACAAGCCATTTGTCTAGGCTTGTATCTCTCACACACACCCACGTAGGTGGGGGACATGCATGAAGAGAAGAGGTGCACGCACGGCGCACGTACTCCCGTCTCTTTCCAAACCACACTCGCGTCGGTACACGGTGGAGCTCATTTATATATGAAAAGGCAGCCCACGTGGTAATTTGACATGTGTACTGGTTGTCCACTAGATGGAGGGAGGATTGTCTACCATGGGTGAACAAACAAATTGCAACTTGACGCGTTGTGTTAAAAAAGAGGCAAACCATGTGGGGCCTACCTTAGAGGCAAGGCTCTATACACTTGAGTACTTTTGATGTGTCATGTCAACTCGTAGAACAAGGAGAAGCTTGCTTAGTACGCCGTCTCCCCCGCCCACGGGCACGGTGGCTCGCAGGATGAGGTGAAGCTTGCTTACTAGTAGTAGTACTGTACGCCTTACGCCGGCTCCCTCGCCCACATGCGCGGTGGCTCGCAGGACGAGGAGAAAAATTTACTAGTCCCTCCGTTTACTCCTCGTCCCTACTACCTTGGTTAGAGAGATTATCATATTGTTTGGAATATATATGTCCTTTAGTAGATTTAAATATTAACTACTAGTACATATTCCAAACACTGATGTATATAGACGTATTTTAGAGTCTAGATTCACTCATTTTGCTCCGTATGTAGTCCATATCGAGGCCCTGTTTGATTCATAAGTCCTAGGACTTTTTCTAGTACCGACTAAAAAGTCCCTACTCCTTAAAAAGTCCCTCCCTGTTTGTTTTCAGGGACTAAAAAGTCCCTAGTCCCTCCCTAGAGGTTATTGAATGACAATGTTACCCCTAGTATACAGAAAAATAACAACCAAACAACACCATGGGGCGGCGGGGCAATGGGCGCGGGGAGGGGCATTGTTGGAGAAGTCCCAAAAAAGACTCTCCTTGAGAGTATTCTTCATTAAGTCCCAAAAAGCAAGTTTTAGTCCCTAGTAGTCCCTCCTGTTTGGTTAAAAAGTCCCTAAGAGGGACTTTTTTCTAGTCCCTACACTAAAAAGTCCCTGGAAACAAACACCCCTGCATAAAGTTGAGACACTTATTTTGGAACAGAGGGAGTACATATTTGCTATGATTTGTCAATCATTGAGATGCAATAGCATGCATGTTAGTCTCCTTTGTATTTGATGAAATGTTGCAACGGGAAACCTTGGACGCAAGATACATGTAACAGAAGCTGGAAGCTTCATAGCATTGTACTATCTCGCTGATAAATTACAGTACGTACTATACTAGTACTTCCTCCGTTCCTAAGTCTTTGTAGAGATTTCACCATGAACCACATACGGATGTATATAGATGCATTTTAAGTGTAGGTTCATTCATTTTGTTCCGTATGTAGTCCACCTAGTGGAATCTCTACAAAGACTTATATATTTTGGAACAAAGGGAGTACTATGTAAAGAGTTAGGTGTCGCACGGTGTCCAAAAAATATGGTGATAGTGTGAGGTGGGTCATGTAATCACTGAGCATGCGTGTTTTCACTGCTATTGCACTCCTCCGTCGTAAGAATGGATAAAATTGTAATCTAGTAGTACCTCCTTTTGCCAAAAGCGTGGGACATCCAGTAGTCCTACCACCTCAGCGATAATGACCAATGAGACGTCAAATCACATAGACCCAGCAGTAAGTTGGACGGATGAAGCAACCATCACTCTTGAATCCGCTTCTCCCTTCAACGCAGGCGCCAGTGAGAGGTCATGTCCGCTTTGCCCGGGCATGAATGCGGCACCAATTCTGTGGAGCGGTGCTGACCGTTTCGTGCGGGAAGCGTGCGGCGGCGATGGAGGGGCTTTGGGTGGGCTAGGCTGGTCAGGAGCGAGCGTGGCAGTTGTCCGCCTGTCCCTCTACCGGACGCGTGGAAACGACAGGATGCACCGACTCTCGCAGCTAAAATCATACACTACACACCATCTCTCTATAGGAGTAGGTCGATCTATCGCTCTCTCTAACACACATGTTGTTAAATACACACAGACACACACATGCACACGCACACACAGGTTCATAGAATAGGAAAATCGTGCGAGTGTGAAGCCACAGGAAGTGAGATACAAATGGAGTACGTACAAGAAGCGAAGAGGTGACGAATATTCCATCAAACCTAGACTGAGGAGTAGTACTCCCTCCGTCTAGGTGTTAAGTCATCTTACGGAAATCAGATATTCCCAAAATGTTTAGGCATCGTCCATTAACTTCGCATCTCAATCCCCTCCTGGCCTCATTGCTAGCGAGCGTTGTTACTTAGGGAGCATTTGGATCCTTAGCAAGAACAGCTTATAGCATAGTCGGGCAAGGTTAGGTGTTTGGAACTGTTAAAATATGTTAGCTTTTGTGGGCCAGCTAGCTTGGGTGGGCTAGAAAAACCTTGCTAGCTTAGGAGAGCCAGATTGGCTCGCTTCCGACGGCAAACTTCGCGTAGTAACATAGACTAGTAACATATGCATGTTACTAGTCCAAGTTACTCACCACTATGACCAGCCTAAGCAATGTAACCAAACACTCCTTACTCTGCCTTGTTATGTCCCATGGAAACCCAATGCATGGAGCGCAACTACGCGTTGATCAGTCAAGAAATCAAAGTCGTCTTGCATGCGAGTTAATGTGTGGCCCTGCATGGTAGCTAAAATGACATCTCTTAGTTGTTTGGATTAATTGTTGCATTTAGAGACAGAAATCAGGGCTTTGATTGGAGGAATGGCCGGTCAAGTTTCTCCTTCTCCTCCAATCTTCTTGCACCTTGGTCCTGCTGCACCTTCTAACATGACTTATTACACCTAGACGGAGGGAGTCGTATGAGATACGGTGGCACACTGGCTTAGGTCGAATACAAGTGCCCAAAATTGTGTGCATGTTATAATAAGGATTCCCTTAAAATAGTACGTGAGCGAACAGAGGGATCAATTGGACAGTGTTCCCGAGCAGTAGCGAGATGTGTGAGGTAAGATACACCGCTGGCGCTTTTAATGTTTCTTATTAATTTGTTTGTTTCACCCTCTGACTAGTGGGACCCAACGTACTACATGAATAGAGGTAAAGTGACTAAGGCTGCATTATTTCTGCATCACTGTGGATAGTCTTACCACCAAAGCCACATGACACGATTATGATTTAAATCCCAATGACTCCCACACAAAAAAACACTGCATGCTTGTCACACGAATGAATGAATGTATAAAAGGTTATTTTCCTCTCTTGAACCTAACGGGAGGGTTGTGTAGCTGGTTAGCCTGTTCGCTCATCAAACTTGAGGTCTCGGGTTCGATAACTACACTTGAGAATAATTCGTGCCAGGAGGATTCTTTGACTGCTCAAAATGGATGGATACGGAGCTATACGATCAATTGCAGCCTCGGTGCTTGTTTTCTAGGGTTTGCACTCTTCACACTCTCTCGAGTATATATATACACGCTGGAGCCTCAGCGCTTGTAGTTGCTCTCTTCACACTCTCTCACCCTCTCCAGATCTAAACAAGACTTCGTTGGCCCCTCTCTCTCCCCTCACTGCTAGTCTGCTTGTAGTTGCTCTCTTCACACTCTCTCACCCTCTCACCCTCTCCAGATCTAAATAAGACTTCGTTGGCCTCTCTCTCTCCCCTCACTGCTGGTCAAAGAGCCGGCAGGATCCGTCCTCCGGGAAGGGAAGGAGGCTTAACGTTGTCGCCGTCGGTGAGGGAGGGAATTCACTACCGGCGCAGCTGTTCACTTTCACCCAGCGGCGGTGCGGGAGGGCCTCCGACCCCTTCTTCTGCGCCGCCATACATAGTGTGGGCTGAACGGCCTCCGGTCGCCCACCGGACAACACCCCAAGAACCTTAAGGTATAATTTACTTATTCCACATTGTAGGATCGAAAGTATGTCTAGAGGGGGGATTAGACTACTTGACCAAATAAAAATCTAGCCTTTTCCCAATTTTAGTTCTTGGCAGATTTTAGCAACTTTGGACACGTCAAGCAATCTTAACTCAAGCAAGCATGCAAAGAGTATATGAGCAGCGGAAAGTAAAGCATGCAACTTGCAAGAATGTAAAGGGAAGGGTTTGGAGGATTCAAACGCAATTGGAGACACGGATGTTTTTGTCGTGGTTCCGATAGGTGGTGCTATCATACATCCACGTTGATCGAGACTTCAACCCACGAAGGGTAACGGTTGCGCGAGTCCACGGAGGGTTCCACCCACGAAGGGTCCACGAAGAAGCAACCTTGTCTATCCCACCATGGCCATCGCCCATGAAGGACTTGCCTCACTAGTGGTAGATCTTCATGAAGTAGGCGATCTCTTTGCCCTTACAAACTCCTTGGTTCAACTCCACAGTCTTGTCAGAGGCTCCCAAGTGACACCTAGCCAATCTAGGAGACACCACTCTCCAAGAAGTAACAAATGGTGTGTTGATGATGAACTCATTGCTCTTGTGCTTAAAATGATAGTCTCCCCAACACTCAAAATTTGAGTGGAAAGCAATTTGGGAAGGCTAGAGTTCAAGATTCATATGGTAGGAACGGAATATCTTGGTCGCAACACAAGTGTAGGTGGTTCTCTCTCAAAAAATATGTATTGGAAGCATAGGCATGTTCTTATAGCTCTCACCACGAATGAAGAGGTGGTGGAGGGGTATATATAGCCTCCACACAAAATCTAACCGTTACACATAACTTGCCAAACTCGGTGGGACCGAATGGTTAAACTCGATCGGACGGATTCAGCAAAGCTAGTGACCGTTAGGGTTTTCGGTGGGACCGACATGTAACTCGGTAGGACCGATATGGTTAGGGTTAGGGCATAACGTAATCTCGGTGAGACCGATTACACAAACTCGGTGAGATCGATTTTGGTAATAAGCTAACCAGAGAGTTGGTCAGGTAAACTCGGTGGGACCGATTGCTCATTTCGGTGAGACCAAAACGTTACGAAGGGAAAATAGAGAGTTTACATTGCAATCTCGGTGGGACCAATCGCTCATCTCGGTGAGAGCGAAATGTTACAAAGGGAAACAGAGAGATTACAACCCCATCTCGGTGAGACCGAGATCCCTATCGGTGAGACCGATTTGCCTAGGGTTTGTGGCAGTGGCTATGACATTTGAAACTCGATGGTGCCAGATAGAAATAATCGGTGGGGTCGAGTTTGACTTTTGGTTTAGGTCATATGTGGATGTGATAAAGTAGTTGAGGGCTTCGGAGCATATCACTAAGCATTTGAGCAAGAGCCTCATTAAGCAACACCTCATCCCTCCTTGATAGTATTGGCTTTTCATATAGACTCAATGTGATCTTGGATCACTAAAATGGAAAATGTAGAGTCTTGAGCTTTGAGCTTGATCCAATCCTTTGTCTTTAGCATTTTGAGGGGTCCACTTTTCTCATCTATGCCATTCCAATCATTGAGCTTTCATGAGATATTAATCTTGAAATAGCATTAGCTCAATGAGCTATATGTTGTTAGGAATTACCAAAACCACCTAGGGATAGTTGCACTTTCAGTCTCCCCCTTTTTGGTAATTGATGACAACATATAGATCAAAGCTTCGACAAATGATAATAAGAGTGAAAAACATTGTCGCTTTGAGAAGTATGTGAAAAGCAAGAGCTCCCCCTAAATTTGTGCATAGTTTAAGGTTTGCTTTGGACTACAAATGCACAAAGAGTTAGGTTCATGGGTTACTCTTCCATGTCACATACATCTTGGTGGAGCGCTCAAAATGATAATAATTAAAATACATGCACTCATCACCAAGAAAAGTGAGTGATCATATGGAATATAAAAGGATAATGTCATCCAACATGCATAACGGTAGCATATGATCAAACACATGATCATCCAAGTATCACACACAAGCATAAAGTATCTCAAACGAGTAGATAAAAAGTATCAACCACCAAGGAGAAACGTAGGAGAGAACAAAAGCAACACTCTCTCTCGAAGCCTATGATCTATACATTTTCTCCCCCTTTGGCAACAAGTTACCAAAAAGTTCCTAAAAATGCATAGTGCTAAATCGTCACTCAGGCTTGGTCTTCAGGTGGTGGTGTAGACAGAACCCAAAGGATGAAGGCGTCAGTCGATGTAGATGGAGCTGGTGGAGTAGGTGCTGGAGCTGGTGGCACTAAAGTTGTAGCTGGTGCAGATGAAGTTGCTCTGGTGTCTGTGACAGGCACTGTAACAGATATTTGTCCTATGGGCACTCTAGCAAAAGCATCAGTGGTTGTCTTACCCTTCTTCTCCTGCACTTCATCCTAAAGTTGCTCAACAACTGACTGGATCTCAGTGACCTTCACATCTAAGTCATAGAACTTCTGCTGCACGATCCTCTCCAAGCTCTCCTGGTTTTGAGTCAAGGTAGCCAATCCCTTCTCAATCCTCAGAGTGGAGGCAATCAAGTAGCCAAGCTGATCTTGCTTGCTCTTCAGAAGATACTGAGATGCCTCATCAGTGGTTGGCATCTTTGCAGCCTTTCCAGCCCTTGCCTTCTCCTTCTTGGCTTGTGCGTGCACAGAAGATGGTTCATTTTCATCCATCACCATAGTGTTGTCCTCAAAGTCTGGGTAGATGGGCAGGTGCTCCTTGTCCAGCAGATATGTGCCAGTGCCCATCTTGGAGTTGATCAGCTCCTGGATCTGTGGGGCATATCCACAACTCCTATTCTAATCTACAGTTGTCCTCTTTATGGTTTCCAAAATTAGGCTCATGACCTTGAACTTTTGTGGAACATAAAAAATGTGCAGCAAGTTGATGGAGTGACCTCTGATCATCTTGTGATCACCTGACTTTGGCAAGAGAGTGTGCCTGAGGATCCAGTTGATTGTTGGCAAGCCTGACAGAAGGTAATGTACTGATCCAAATTTGTGTGTCTCAAGAGCAGCATCTGGGATCTCTTTGTACATGTGTGCCATGGTGTTGTGATCCTTCTTCTTCTTTGCATAGACATCCAAGTCATCTTCTTGTTCTTCTAGGGCATTGATCAATTTAGCCCATTATGCAACTGTTGACTGGTACCTAGTGCCTTCAGACATCCAGACAATCCTTCCATCTGGGTAGAAATGAGCTGTGGAATAGAACTGCATGATGAGCTCATCATTCCACTTTGTGATCTTCTGAGCCACAAACTCATCGACTCCACACGCCTTGAAGCTGTCATATACACCAGGGAAGTGATCCTCATTTTCCTCAATGTATGTCCAATCAACACATCTCATGTCACACACTATTGGCTTCTTGTCAGGCAACACTGTCTCATAGAAGTCCTGTTGTTCCTTGGTATGGAACATGTAGTCCACATCAGTTCTTCTTATGGTGGCATATGGATCTAATTCTCTCCATAGCCTCAATCCTGAATCCTTCCTTATCTTCATGTTCTCAGCTACTGGATGAGCATCATTGTGATCTGGAATTTTTGGCTTCAACTTCCTCAAAACATGTGACTCATCATCTTCTTCTTCCATTGCAGCTTCAGGCACTGGGGCCTTGTTCTTCTCCTCAGCAGGGATGTTCCTGGTGCTCCTCTTTGGTTTTGGCTTTGGAGCTGGAGCAACAGTCTTAGGCTTAGATGGAACAACCTCTGCCCTTATAGCATCTCCCATAAGCTTTTGAGCTTTGGGTGCTGGTGCTGCATCCTCTTTCTCTTCCTCTTCTTTAGAGTCTTTCATTATTGAAGATCTCCCAAGCACTCTGGTAGTGGTCTTCTTGACCCTCTCTTTCCTTTTCTTTTCTGCACCAACCTGCTCTTTGGGTGCAGATCCCAAAGCCTCTTGAGTGTATGTTCTGGCTTTTGACATGGGAGCTCTCTTGGCAGGAACCTTTTGCTTCATCCCTGGCTTAGTGGCAGCAGTTGTGCCATGTTCCTTTTTGAGCACTTTCCTCTTTGAGGTGGTTTCTTCCTCCTCAGCCACATAGTCCTCATCCTCTGAATCTGAGGTTCTCTTCTTGCTGGCCCTTGTGGCTGCCTTAGGCAAGTTGCTGGGTGTGCTCCTGCTTCCATCATCTGAGCTACTGGAGGGACTAGTGCCCTCACTCATCTGAACTTGCTCCTCAGATTTGTTCTGACTGTCGCTCTGGTCTGACATGATGCAAACACTGACAGCAGACCCTGTGAATAGATTATAGATGAGGTAGAGTGGATGAGCATCACAAAGTGCAGAGGTTTTTGCAAAAGAGTGAATCAAAAACTTAGTTTTAGTTTTCCACAGAAAGCATTTCGTATCTACCGATTTGAAATCTCGGTGATACCGAAGCAGCTGTTGGAACCTAAACTAGTGAACTCGGTCAGACTGAGTCACAGCTTGGTGGCACCAAGACTGCTAGGGTTTCACAAAGACTCGAGCTCGGTCACACCAATTTGTAATTCTCGGTCAGACCGAGAATCACATGTGCAATGGCCTGAGCCAAATCAGTGGAACCGATTTCAACAACTCGGTCGGTCCGAGATGGTTTCGGCAGAAACCTAACCCTAAATTTTCAATCCATAACTAAACTATGGAGTGTTTTCATTGGAAAGAGTGATCTCAATCGTGGCAAGATACATGGCAAAACAATGTGCTGGGGAACCGGAGTGAGAACAACACAAAGATCAAGTCCATACCCTAGTTTGGCGATGGACTTGCTACAGCAGAAATGGCGGAGATGATCCCGTTGACGGCGGCAGAGACCAGCGACTGGAGCCGTCTGGCGACGAGGAAGACGATCCGGAGACCCAGGGAGGCAGAGCAGGCTGAGCACGAGCGAAGAGGTTTGGAAAGTTTTCCAAATTTTGGCCCGTGCGTATATATAGCCTAACCCTGTCGGTGTGACCGAGTGGAACAACTCGATGGCACCGAGATGCATAACTGCAAGCAGTTACTGCAACTCGGTGTGACCGAAAAGTTCAAATCGGTTGCACCGAGATTGAAAACCTAGATCGACTTAGTGATCTCGGTATGATCGAAATGGATGAATCGGTCAGACCAAAATGCACAAAGGAGTTTTGGAGGTTTAAGTCTATGACGAATCGGGGACTCCGAGTGCTCCTCACATAGAGTGGTTCGAATCTGACTTGATCAAACTTTGTGATGCGGCATGAATAGAGTTTGAGACGAGAAGAGCATAGATAGCTAGAGAAGGTTCTTAGGCATTCTTGTCCATCCACTTGGCAAGAGAAAAAGAACCCAACCAATCAAAACAACAAGTGGATGTTCTCGAATGAGTAAATTATGCAACCAACATGCTCACATAATAAAATGGCAAATGAAATATGTGGCAAAGCATGCACAAACAATTCTAGCATCTATCAAGCAATTGGCGATGACTAGGTCATCTATATATGAGTACATTGACTTAGGAGTCAAATGAGAACATTTGATCATAGGTCATACTCATCGTTTAAGTGCAAGTGGGGTTACCACTTTACATAAAGCGTTGTTGTGTTCAGACCATTAGAGTTGCTTTAGCTCAATTCTTAGAGTAAAGCTCCCCCTAGATGTGAGATCCCCCCTAAGAGGGATGAACTAACCTTGGGTTTTGTCAATGATGACTTCATGTAGGTGTTGAAGATGTGGATGCTCTAAGTTGATGTAGATCATTCGGAGCTATCCTTTGGAGTGAGTTGCACTTTCAATACCTACACGGGTTAGTCCCACAAGGAACAAACAAGGATATCCATAGACATAGAGTGATGGACACACAAGATGATGTCTATGAGAGCATTAGGTTACCTTGTACCTTGTCTTACCAACAAGAGGGTTTGTGACTCCTTGATCTAGTGCAAGATGTGGAAGTTGATTGCACTTGTTCTTGCCAAAATGATAGGAGTGAAGTATGTTGGCGGAGTCACCCTCAAGAACTCTCTAGTTCTTCTTCTTTGGGATCCACACCATCTTGATGGGAATCCTCGGAGTTGTGGTTGTATTTGATGAAGTGGAACTTGATGTAGTCTTGGGAACCCACTTGATCAAGGACTTAGGAGCTTCTTCAAATGCATCAATTTCCTCTTGAAGCTTGTCCTTGCCTTTTTCCTTGTGGTCTTGTGGTGGAAGATCATCTTGAGCTTGTGTCCCTTTGAAATAAGTAGGATCATACTTCTCTTGTTGAGGAACAAACTTCGTCTTGGGGTATTGATCTTCTTCCCACTCAACTCCATTGGCATTGAACTTCCGTTCAAAACCAATACCTTGATTCTTCCGATGCCTTCCTTGCTTGCGTACAATTTCCTCGAATTGCTTACTCCCGGCAAGGCTCTTGTAAACACCTTTCTCTATGATTCCCTTCAATAAGCTATTTTCTTTCTCAAGTGTAACTTGGCTAAGAGAATCATTAGTGGAATCAAGAGAACTACTAGAAGCAACAATATTGGATTTAGCATGATTATTGTTACTACTAGAGGAAGAATCCTTCTTGTTCTTGTTACTAGACTTGACTTCAGGCATGTAAGTGGATAAGAGTAAACGCTTGGCAATGTAAGAAGAACTTTTCTTGTGAAGATCATCATTGATTGCCTTTAAGAACTCATGCTCTTGCTCAAGATTGAGCTTCTCAAAACGTAATTTCTCATGAGTCCTTAAAAGTTCTCGATGATCTCCTAAGATAGTTTCATGAGCTAACTTAAGAGTGTTTAGTTCTTTAGTTAGAGAATCAATCTTCTCCTTATCATTGTCATTCATTTTATCTTGATTAGCATGATTAATTGATGTTCCATCATAGTATTCATCACTAGAGTTTTCAACAAGTAAATCATCATCACCTAACAAGTCATCTTCATCACTATTGAAATCAACATACTCGGGTGTGATACCTTTGGACCTTTGGCCATGAAGCATCTTCCAATTCCTTCATTTGGTGAATCAAATATGTCGTAGGAGTTAATTGACACAAGTGCTAGACCGGCAACACCTTCATCTTGAGTATATTCGGAGTCGGAGTGATAGCTTCTCTCGGAGTGATTGTCAGAGTCGGAGCAAGATACCCATTCACCAAAATGAGCTTGATGTCTTTGTTTTGTGTAGCTCCTTAATGACTTGTCCTTCCTTTCCGAATCCTTGCTTCTCCGAGAGGGTCTTCGTTCATGACGATCATCCCTACTCCTTATCTCCCTCGATGGTGATTCTTCTCTTCTACTTCTTCTTTTGGGAGAATCTTCTCTTCTCTTGTAGGGGACCGTACACTCATTGGAGTAGTGTCCGGGTCTTCCACAATTGTAGCAGTTTCGCTCTCGACTAGAAGATCTTTTGTCATCGTAGGACCTTGACTTGGAACTTCTCTCTTTGCTTCTACTCTTGTAGAACTTGTTGAAGTTCTTCACCATTAGGCTCAATTCTTCATTGAAGGTTTGTTTTTCACTCGATGATGTGGGAGCTTCACATGAGGCTTTGTAAGCACCACTTGACTTGTTATGGAGCTCCTCCTTATCCTTGAGTGACATCTCATGAGCCACAATTCTTCCAATGACTTCCGTTGGCTTGAGATCTTTGTAATTTGGCATCATTTGGATCAATGTACATACGGTATCATATTTTCCATCCATGGCTCTTAGGATCTTCTTGGTGATGAATTTGTCGGTCATCTCTTCACTTCCTAAGCCGGCAATCTCATTTGTGATAAGAGCAAGCCTAGAGTACATTTCAGTGACACCTTCACCATCCTTCATTTTGAACTTATCAAGTTGACTTTGAAGCACATCCAACTTGGATTCCTTGACGGAGTCGGTACCTTCGTGCATATCAATCAAAGTATCCCAAATTTCCTTTGCATTCTCAAGACGGATGATTTTGTTGAATTCTTCGGGGCACAATCCGTTGAAGAGGATATCACAAGCTTGCGCATTGTATTGTAGCATCTTCAACTCGTCCGCGGTAGCTTCACGATTCGGTTCTCTCCCATCAAAGAATTCACCTTGCAAGCCAATACACACAATAGCCCAAACGACGGGGTTATGTCCAAGAATATGCATTTTCATCTTATGCTTCCAACTAACAAAATTAGTGCCATCAAAGTAAGGACCTCTACGGTGGTAATTTCCCTTGCTAGACGCCATACTCTCCTAGGTTGTGAAACCAAGGATATGACCACCAAAAGCTATGGAAATCAAAGAAAATGGAGACCAAAGCTCTGATACCACTTGTAGGATCGAAAGTATGTCTAGAGGGGGGGTTAGACTACTTGACCAAATAAAAATCTAGCATTTTCCCAATTTTAGTTCTTGGCAGATTTTAGCAACTTTGGACAAGTTAAGCAATCTTAACACAATTCAAGCAAGCATGCAAAGAGTATATGAGTAGGGAAAGTAAAGCATGCAACTTGCAAGAATGTAAAGGGAAGGGTTTGGAGGATTCAAAAGCAATTGGAGACACGGATGTTTTTGTCGTGGTTCCGATAGGTGGTGCTATCGTACATCCACGTTGATGGAGACTTCAACCCACGAAGGGTAACGGTTGTGCGAGTCCACGGAGGGCTCCACCCATGAAGGGTCCACGAAGAAGCAACCTTGTCTATCCCACCATGGTCATCGCCCACGAAGGACTTGCCTCACTAGCAGTAGATCTTCACGAAGTAGGCGATCTCCTTGCCCTTACAAACTCCTTGGTTCAACTCCACAATCTTGTCAGAGGCTCCCAAGTGACACCTAGCCAATCTAGGAGACACCACTCTCCAAGAAGAAACAAATGGTGTGTTGATGATGAACTCCTTGCTCTTGTGCTTCAAATGATAGTCTCCCCAACACTCAACTCTCTCACACAGGATTTGGATTTTGTGGAAAGAAGATTTGAGTGGAAAGCAACTTGGGAAGGCTAGATATCAAGATTCATATGGTAGGAATGGAATATCTTGGTCTCAATACAAGTGTAGGTGGTTCTCTCTTAGAAAATATGTATTGGAAGTATAGGCATGTTCTGATAGCTCTCACCATGAATGAAGAGGTGGTGGAGGGGTATATATAGATTCCACACAAAATCTAACTGTTACACATAACTTCCCAAACTCGGTGGGACCGAATGGTTAAACTCGGTCGGACCGATTCAGCAAAGCTAGTGACCGTTAGGGTTTTCGGTGGGACCGACATGCAACTCGGTAGGACCGATATGGTTAGGGTTAGGGCATAACGTAATCTCGGTGAGACCGATTACACAAACTCGGTGAGACCGATTTTGGTAATAAGCTAACCAGAGAGTTGGTCGGGTAAACTCGGTGAGACCGATCGGTCATTTCGGTGAGACCGAAACGTTACGAAGGGAAAACAGAGAGTTTAGATTGCAATCTCGGTGGGACCGATCGCTCATCTCGGTGAGACCGAAATGTTATGAAGGGAAACAGAGAGATTACAACCCCATCTCGGTGAGACCGAGATCCCTATCGCTGAGACCGATTTGCCTAGGGTTTGTGGCAGTGGCTATGACATTTGAAACTCGGTGGCGCCGGATAGGAAGAATCGGTGGGGCCGAGTTTGACTTTTGGTTTAGGTAATATGTGGATGTGAGAAAGTAGTTGAGGGCTTTGGAGCATATCACTAAGCATTTGAGCAAGAGCCTCATTAAGCAACACCTCATCCCTGCTTGATAGTATTGGCTTTTCCTATAGACTCAATGTGATCTTGGATCACTAGAATGCAAAATGTAGAGTCTTGAGCTTTGAGCTTGAGCCAATCCTTTGTCCTTAGCATTTTGAGGGGTCCACTTTTCTCATCCATGCCATGCCAATCATTGAGCTTTCCTGAGATATTAATCTTGAAATAGAATTAGCTCAATGAGCTATATGTTGTTAGGAATTACCAAAATCACCTAGGGATAGTTGCACTTTCACACATGCATTGCTCTAGCTGCATGTGGGCTTTTTCCGCTTCCGCACTCGAATCTAGGTGTTGGATCAAACAGGAAAATAGTGGGGAAAGTTGTATACCATGAATCTAGGACGTGGTTCAAAGAGGAAAGGAATGGGGGAAGTAGTGGAAAAAGTTGTATAGCATGAATCTAGGACGTGGTTCAAAAAGGAAAGGAAGGGGGAAAGTTGTATCGCATGAATCTAAGACGTGGTTCAAAGAGGAAAGGAATGGGGAAAGTAATGGGGAAAGTTGTATAGCATAAATCTAGGACATGGTTCAAAGAGGAAAGGAAGGGGGAAAGTACTAGTACAGACCGGCTATCCAGCACCTACGTTGGTCGAAAATGGAAAACAATGACAAACGTAGTACGCACATCTATAATGAACTGATCTTTTGTTTTGTTTTGGACAAGGTTGTAGAGTTTGAGCAGGACTAGATTTGCTGCGCTCACATAGGGAAAGGTGTCTAAAGATAACAAAACTGGGACTAACACAAATATGCTCTTTGGTTGTTTGTTCTTTGTTGCAATAGACTGTGCATCACCCTAGTACATCGGTAGATGCACATGGTGCTGGTGCGTCCACTGTCTCGTGCAACTCTTTAGTTGTTGTTAATCTAAGGCTTTGTTTGGTTAAAAACTCCCTAGTCCCTACCTGCTTGGTTCCAGGGACTAAACATAGAGTAGAGATTATTAAATGACATGCTAAAAGACCATGTTACCCCTAGTAATGAACTAATAGAGACAAGGTGCGATGCGTGGCAGGGTCTTCTTTCTTTAGTCCCAAATGCCCACTTTTAGTCCCTAAAAGTCCCTCCTGTTTGGTTTAGATGGGACTGACACGGAGTTTTTTTAGTCCCTCCACCAAAATGCCCCTGTAAACAAACACCCTCTAATAATGCCGCTGGAAAATTGGTGCAATGCTACAGTTAAAAGCAAATTACATGTTTAACGAATTTTATTATTAATATAATCTCTCTATTAATATTAATCAATGCCACCGTTTGAGAAATGCTACTGTCTTGCTTTCTTTCCCATTTAGATAAGTAGATGCTTCTTTTTGTTGGCTTCTGTGTCATCCACCGTTATTGACCACTAGTTGTTTCCTTTGCACCTTTGTGTAAACAGGGTTATCTACTTCACCTCGTTGCCATTGTGACCTTTTGTTGCACTGCACAAAACAATTTTGTTTTAAGAGTGTTTTGTGCAGTTCAACCGAAATGTCACACCGTTAACGTTGCTTGATTGCTTGATCTTAGTGGAACTCCACAAGAGGAGATCTTACTTCCTATCCGTGTTGGCAAATTTGGTTCAGATCTTCTTCTTGTGAGTTGTTTGAATTATGTGTCATGAGAGGTCAGTACTAGCCTTCTTTCACATGATTCTGCAGTGTGCTTTCATATGTTGTGCTACCTGTACGGTAATGTTGCTTGATTTTAGTGAACTGCACAAATGGAGACAAGACTTCCAATCTGTATGTGCACCGTAATATCCCATTGAGGTAAGATAAGGATATTTCACAATTGTTGGCCTGTATTTTGCCACTTTCATCTGAAAATTAATGTCATTGTTTAGTGATATACTTGTGCAACCTAATTGACATGCCAAATCCTACATTGAAGGCAAAGCTTGTCTGTTATTGAACCATGTGATGAAGGGGAAGAACAAGCGGAAGAAAAACAAAAATCAACTCCTGGTGCTGTAATGAAGCACTGGAACTGTGGTGACACTGGAACTATGGTGACACAAGTAATGATATAGTTTTGCATCTTAATTTATTGTTATGGCTAGAACGAGCAATTGTTTTGCCACTGATTTGATGCCACTCTTAATGTAATACATAATTATCTCTACTTGTGCAAACAGGGATCTTCTCTGAAGATACCATATATTTTAGTGGAACTGCACAAGAAGATGTTGGAAACATTAAACTAATCGAGGATTATATAGTAAGCATGACCACTACAGTAGATAGCAATAGATGGTTCCGGAGAAATGCTTCGTCTGTATGCTCTACACAATAAGCCTCCTGACAAAGGTTGGTACTCACCCACTGATTTCATCCATATGATTGAGCTTTGTCATCTCTATTGGTGTTGTGCTATTGTTTAGATACTATCATCAAAAAGTGGTATTGCCCTTGAGAAGTGCTTCATCTATGATGTTTTAAATATTTCCTTCCCTTTTTTTTGAGTAAACAGGGATGCTAGCATTTAGTTGTCCTCTTGTCTTTGCACAACAGGATCATCCTCCTCTAAAGAATAATATGGAGTACGTGAAGTGACTAGTTTCGATTATGCCAGGATGAAGAAGCCCTGTCTATCTTCTCATCAGAAGGAGCAGTTGAAGGATGGTTACATTACCCCCCACAAGACCAAACTAACTTCAGCTCAGAAGGACTGACAAATCTCCATTTTCTTGCTATGATGCACGGGTACAATGTTGTTCTTGGATTCTTTCTGGTGAGTTCCATTTTTCTAAAAGTGTGCTCTACATGGACCATGTAGGTGCCTGTTTGAACTGTTAATTCATAGTACAGTTTGATTTATACTAATCACTTTTTTGTATTTGTGCAAACAGGGGTGCTCAGCTTGATTTCAATGGGAAATGCACAAAATTTTCATGAATACATCGAATCATTCATTTCCACCACAAGAAAGGAGGTGCCGAGCGAATTTGGTGGATTTTCGTGGAACTGCACAAGAAGAACAACTGGTTTATTTAGCACGAGGTGCCATGTCAATGTCTGAACTGATGGCAAACCCTGCTCATTCCACAATCATAGGCATTTGATATTTTGGAATGGGATAACCTTGTCAAATTTTGCTCATTGATTTTAGCAAGAAGACATGCGTTTGATATTTTCGAATGAGACTCCCTTTGATGTGAGCAGCGTTGATCCCTTTTTTCTTTATTCTTTAGTTGTGAAGTAAATATTGGCTCTGACATGTGAATCGCTGAGATGCATAATCATCGATTGTTTTGAATGTTCTCTAAGAATTGCCAGGATTGTGTGTTTGATTGTAATGTACAGGAACGCTAAAAAGCTGCTCAAACTCTTTGTAATCCTTCTGTTCCTTTTTACTTCGCACATTGTGAAAGTGCATACTTTTTTCTATAAGATTGGTCAAAGTAGAGATACTTTGACTACAGACAACACTTGTATGCAGACTAGAAAGGACCGGAGGGAGTACATGTGAAACTGCTGCAAACGAGGTGATCATCCTATGAATAATGGTAGTACATATTGTTTTGCAAGTTCATCCAATGACAGTGATACAAGAATTCGAACTAATCGAAATAAATTCATTCATACATGGTCGGATTTCATTACATTTCATACATTCTTCAACTAAAAAGGGTGCGCTAGATGTATAATTAATTAACCGAAGCTACCCACCTGTGTCCGGTAGCCTACAACTGAAGTGCTCAAGTTCTCTAGCAAATTACTATCTCATGAGCTTGCTCAACCACAGAGCGGTCTTCAATCATCCTGAATCATAGAATTGCTCCATGATGTACAGCTCAGTGCCAGCAACCGGAGGGTAGCAGCGGTGGCCTTACTTGGACTCGAGCGGTGGCGACCTACCGTGTTCTACTCTTCCTCGTTTTCTGTGTGGCGTGGCCTTGTTGCCAGCGGGGTGGGGCCTCGGCGATGTCCTCTGACTCGTTGACGGCGGGCGGCGCCTCGGCGGAGCGCGGGAAATCCTCCCCCTCGTTGCCGGCAGGGTGGGGCCCCGGCAGAGCCGGCGGTGTCCTCTGCCTCGTTGTTGGCGTTGTGGGGCCTCGGCGGAGTCGACGGTGTCCTCTGCGTCATTGTTGGCACCACGGGGCCTTGGCGGAGCAGGGCCTCGTCGACGCCAGTGGAGCGGGGAGTCGTCGGAGCCGACATTGTCCTCTGCCTCGTCCTCGGTCTCGCCAAACAATGCCTCGCCCACTTCATCGCCCTCTTTGTAGGTTGCCGCAGCCTCCGCCACCCGCATGCGGTACCGCCAGCGCTCGAGGCGGCCCTCGCGGGCGGAGCGGTACGAGTCGAGCAGCGCCTCCTGCTCCACCCGCTCCGCAGTGATCTCCTCCTCCGCTTGCAAGTGCTCCTGGAGGAGATGGTGGTTGTAGGCGGCGTCGGCCTGCGCCTCCCGGAACTGCTCCTCATGCTTCTGCCTCACCGTGTCCATATATTGGGCACAGGCCTCGCCGATGGTCATGGTGCAATGCACCGACGAGGATGGCGCGGAGGAGGGGGTTGGCGTCGGATCATCGACTACCATGTTCTCCATTGGGACACTGTCGTCCTCCGGCTGCCTGCCGGCCAACCAGTCGGCAGTAATGGAACCATCTCCTTGTGGTCTATCGTCCGCCCATCCCGAAGAGCGCTGGAGCGCGAGGAAGCCATGGTGCGCAGTAGTGGTGTGGACAGGAGAAAGGGAACGGATGCGGATGACTGCGGCTATGGCCGGCACGGCAGTTTATATAGGAATGGTGGGCGGCGGAGGGACGGGTGTGTGGCGTCGGAGTAGCCACCTCGGCAACTGCATATCATTAATGTGGGCGGCAGAAGGACGGACGGACGACACTTATGACGTTTGAAGGCAGAGCAATCGCCTGCACCAGGAAGCGGGGAGGGCGGCACTGACCATTTCAGGCGGGAAGCGAGGGAGGCGGTCTGGGTGGGCCAGGGTAGTCAGACTCGTGCTTGGCAGTGGGTCGGTCCAGCAGCCGAACATGCTGGCTCGCCAGCTAGCTCACCGAGCTGAGCAACGACAATCAAACGATGGACGTAGCTTCCGACCAGGAGTCGGTGCCACTGTCCAAGCCGGTTCATGCCGTGTTCACCATAGAGCAGGTGCGGCCGCACTTCGACGCCCTAATGGAGGAAGAGCTACCAGCGCAGGAGGACCTGTGTTGCAACCTCCATCTCCTCAACAAGCACCAGTGAACAAGCTAACGACAATGCCGTCACGGACATGTGGCCCTATGATCCTGGCTTCCCGAATGAGCAGCGGGTGCTGTATCAGACCATCCGTAGGGCCCGCGAGGCCCTCTCCGTTGTCCTTCGAGTTGTTGCACTCGCCGTGGCGCCGCTGTCTCGCGTTGTCAACATGGTCAGCGGACATGAGGATGAGGAGATGACTTTACTTGGAGAGGATGATAGTGGGGACCCACCAGGGCCATAGCCGCACGTACGCAAGTGCCTCCTTATTAGTATATAAAACTCTATTTTTTTTGCTTCCTCCTGGTTTCCTGACATCACGGTCCCACACCATTGTCAACCTATGTAGTCAATAAACAAGAGAATTGCACAAGAAGCGGCCGACAGCTGGGACCAAGCTGCTCGAGCAATATTTGTGGTTTTGAGGTGTGAGCACTGCCGAGTTTTTCTTCAGCGATGTTTAACCCAGATATTAATTTTTCTCCTCTGAACAACAATGAAAACATCGTTGCAGGTATTAACTAGGCGGGCTGTGGCCTGTCTAGCCCAGGCCAGATATCCAGCCCAGATATTAAAAAAATTCAAGCTGAAAATGGTAGCCCAGCTATACTTTTTTTAGGAATACCCAGGCAAGGTCAAGTTGTTATTCTCCGCCCCACTGGCCTACAAATCTTTCCTAGGAGGGATGCATTGAGCTTAACAAGAAAATGGGCTTTAAGAAATAATAAATGGGATGTAATTATAAAACTGGGCAGTAACTATAAAAAATGCACCAAACACGTAATTACTTTATAAAATATTATTTTTGGATATTGAAAATTTTAATTTCATTAATTGTTGCGAGCGCAATGTTTCGTTGGATTTTTACGTAATATAAATTTATATTGAAATTGTATTTAATCTGACTAGAAATTTCAGGATAAAAATATTCTGGATCCCATCAAAATGTCGGAAATTTTATTGAATTCTGTTTTGAACGGTTGGTTGAAATGGGCTGTACTTTTAACAAACTGTAAATGGGTTGTAGTAAATTCCATTAGAATTCAAAAATCGGCTGCACATTCTTACAAATCTCAAATGGTCTATAAGTTCTCTGCCACACACTTGTGGCCTTACTAAGTTGACGCGTCCCTCAAAAAAGAGAGTTGCCGCATATGCAAGGGTTTGTAAACTTATAGTCAACACACGGTTCTAGCAGCAGTGGCCGTTGGATGTCCATCCAACGGATGCCGTGCTTCTTCTTCAATCTCGGATATTCTACCTTCACCCGCCCAAAAAATGACTCCTCCCCTTGACATCTGGGGCGCACCGTTTCGGAAGCTGACTTGTGGGCCTACTAAGTTGATGCGTACCAAGGGCTTTATCAACTTAGTCAATATAAATGATTCTAGCTGTAGTGACCGTACGATGTCCATCCAACGGCCGTCGTGCTTCTTCAACCTCTGGTCTTCTTACTCCAGCCTCCAAAGCAGCGCCGGTCATGCCGCCTGCTCCTGCCTCCCGTGGCCAGCTGTGCTGCCACGGAGGCCTCACCACCCCATACTACTCCCACCATTGGCCATGCCATCCCCCCACTCACCCACACCCCCTGTTATTCTGCGGCGACGACAACCTCACACCCGCAGCCGAACCAGTGAACCCTCGTACTCCTCTCCGTGTGGGTATCCACTGCCGCGTCTTCCCCGGCTCCGCGTCTTCCCCTTCCTAGGCCTTGCCGTCGTCCACCGCCGTGGTGCACTCAGTGCAGCGTGGTCAATGTGGTCAACGACCAACTTCCATCAGAAGAGTACTGTACGTGGAGAGGCTGACAGCTGGGTCCACGACAGCCGCAAGGAAGTGCCTCCTTATTACACGCAAAATAATTATTCCTCCACCTGACAGCGAGGACCCACCGGACGGGCCCCCTGACTGCTGGGACCCACCAGCTACATCTTCGCACGCAGGAAGTGCGTCCGGGCAAAAAAACAATTCGCCCCCCTGACTGCTGGGACCCACCAGCTATATCTTCGCATGCAAGGAAGTGCCTAACAGTCGGGACCCACCTGGTCGAAGCTTACGTAGCGTTGTCATTCTGGTCGCGAACGTGTACATACATACAGGTCGATGTAGAGGCGCGCACGTGTCATAGTATAGGCGCGCACGTAGCATGTACACGTACGTACAACGGCTAGTGTGCAAGAAAGAAAATACGGCCACGCACGTACATACGGGCGGGGTCTCGAACGCCTACTCGCGCATACGTACGGCCAGGGCTCGTGTACATGGCTGGGTCGAAACGGAGAAACAGCGTCGTCATCGTGTTCATGGGGGGCCAACCGGCTGGGTTGGAACGGAATGCGTCATCATGTTCATCGGGAGGGCTTGGACAGAACAGCCGATGGAAACGAGGCCTGGCGTACCGCAGAACAAAGGAAACAGCCTTGTGTTCGACCAGCCACGGTCTAAACGGGATCTTGTTCATCGGGAGGGGTCTGGCGTACCGCAAAACGGAGGAAACAGACCTCCTACGGTCGAAACGGGGGTCCTGTTCATCGGGAGGGGTGTGCCGTACCACAAAACGAAGGAAACAGACTTGTGTTGGAGCACTACGGTCGAAACGGGGGTCCTGTTCATCGAGAGGGGTGTGGCGTACCACAAAACAGGACTCCATAGGATACTGTTCATCTCCACCGTCGACCTCCTCCAGCCTCCACCTGCGACTGTTCATCCACGGGCTCTTGTTCATCCAGCCTCCACCGCGCGCTACTCCACCGGCTACTGTTCAACCAGCCCTCTCCACGGGCTCCTGTTCAACCACCCCTCCATGGGCTACTGTTCATCCAGCCCTCCACAGGGTGGTCCTATTCATCCATCCCTCCACGGGGTCCTGTTCATCCAGCCCCAATAGGCTCGATCGATCGGGGTCCTGTTCATCTAGAGGCAACACCATGGGGTCCTTTTCATCCACCCCCACCGGGAACTGTTTATCCGAACCCCACCAGCAACGCTCACTGTTCATCTGGAGGCAGCATCGACCGGATTCAGTTCGCAGCAGTAGCGAAGGAATCGCTCAATCGGGTTCAGTTAACATCCATCGATCGATCGCTCGGGTTCAGTAACGCGTAGCCTGCAGTGCAATCGCTCGGGTTCAGTAGGCGAACGCCTCACTCGGGTTCAGTTAGAGCCCAACGCCTCGCACCCATGCGTGTGCGTGTACGAGAGAAATGCGCATCGCTCGGCCCCGACCACCCACCGTAACTGGGAAAACCCTGATATTTTCCTCGCCCACGCTTCTACCACGGTTTTTTCCGTCATGGACGGCCCAAAGAATGTCATGCAGCTGCGTCTCCGGCCCGCCCAGGACGAAAAGCCCATTTTCTATCATGATTTTTGTCATAGAAGTAGGAGCCCACCACATCTATGATGATACCAGGTTTTGTCACAATTATCTTCATAGAAGTGTCATAACTATGACAGAATTTTTTTTGTTTGGCCCAAAATGCCACAGATGTGTCTTTTTTTGTAGTGAATATCACTTATTGTGCTTTGTAAGAAATGATCTTTAAGAATTAGTTTTTGAGTATCAATTGTTATACATGTTGGCTACAAATGGCATGGCACTTTCTTATAGTCAACAGTTGGCTATACTATTAGGTATTAACCATGCTCTTATATACCTAGACGGAGGGATTAAATTAGGATGACTTGGAAGGGGGCAAAGGAGATGTAAGAAATGGTTCATCATAAGTCTTTCGCCAGCACTGTAGTAAAAATTCTCAGTTAATCTCATAAATGGCAAGCGAGAACTCTAATGGAGCAAAAGCATACATGGAAGATTCTAGACTAAACCATAAATGGATACACTTTAATTCAAGCACGATACTCTAATAGGGCAAAGATCATGCATGGAAGGTTCTATACTATATAAATAAAAAGTCTCCACATGTTTAGGCGACGGATTACATTGAGAGAAGACTAATGATCAACATTTAACTTGGTAATGCATATGTCCAAGTGAAGCTCCTTGGAGTCCCCGTGCACCATATTGGGGTGAAAATCGTACCATGGGTCTTCCATGTCCACATCGGCGGGAACGCAGCAGATCGGCACAGTCCTAGTCAGCGTCATGGAGCCGGGGTGGGCACCCACGTACCTCTAAGGGGCAGCAACAGTGAGGACGCACCCGTACAACGGCCTCGTGTCAGCGTTAGTGGCGTTGCCCCTGACGCACACTACAGAGACGGGATGGTGGCCTGCGCGGGCCTCGCCGGAGCCCACGATCAAGAGGAAGACGATGTCGTCCTCCTCCGTGACTAGCAGGCGTTGGTGACCCTCCGACGACTCCGTAACGGCGAACGGGTAGCACGTCTCGTACTTGATGTTCACTGTCACAGGCCAGTAGTGTTCGACGGACGGTGCCGTGAGGTGATGCATGAGGCTCGCCGGCGAGCCCTCAAACGACGGTGTGCACTCATAGGAGTAGCAGGGTGCGTGCGCGCATCTAGAACTATGCTCCGCCAGCAAGTGCTGGTCGGCGTACCTCTCGTAGCCGAAACTCTTGTAGACGCAGGGCACCTTGGAGGCATCGACCATGCCGTCCTTGAAACGGGAGCGGCTATAGGGGACATTGCGCCAGGTGAACATATGAGCAAGTTACTACAAGATTTAATCTGATTAAGCACAAAATAAATCATGATGGTTATAAAAAAGATTAAACTACTCATGTGAGCTAGCATAGTAGATGAACAGATCGAATCTAGGACACAGACTAGAAGCATGAATTCTACCACGATTTCGAACAGGAAGGACAGAAACACATACGGTGCAACGGGAGCAGCACCGTTGGCATTGAGGTTGTCACCCATGTCGTTCAAGAAGAGGTTGCCGAGATCAGGAAAGAAGTCGTCATCGGTGAAGTCGTCGCTGCCAGCAGTCGCGTGAGTGTGCTCCCCAAATCCCAACAGCGCCCGCCAAATGGAGCGCGGGAGGGACTGCCTGTAGGGGATGTTGCGGCCGTCGAATGGAGCATAGGAGTAGCACACGAAGCAGTAGATGGTGCTCCTCCCTAGTCTCTATTTCTACTCTTATCTCTAGTACTTTCTTATAAAAAACCGAGTTGGTGATGATGGTGTGCCTGCCATCTTGTAAGATAGACCGTCCGATCTATATCTAACGGATAGAAAGCAAACTATGACAATTTTACAAAAGATACCCGCACCTCTCTCCACATTTTTCGAGAAGGCATTGCCTCGCTCATCCTTATCTCCCACAACCTCATTGCTGAGCAATTAAAAAGGAAGTCTCTGGAACAATCTGGCATGGTGGCCGCTGCCGGCGCCGTCCATCCCCATGCCTCCGCCCAGTATGACCACCAGTCACCACCACGCCCCACTCCTCCCCACCTTAGCTCTCATCTTTCTCGAGATATCATTTTTTCGATGAAATTCTCGAGATACCATTTTTACAATAAAATTCTCGAGATATCATTAGTTTTTACACATGGGATTACTCTTGCATGGGTCAATCACAACAGGTGTTTTGTAAAAAAAATGCATCTTGATGTTCCATGCAAAGCACGTGTATCTTGCTAGTATTTTGCATTTAATTCCAAACACCACGTAGACACGGTCTTTGACCATTTTACAACTATGTTAGTATCATTGTTACTGGTCAGCCGGTGCAAGTTATAGCCCCGGGTGTTTTAACCTTTTTTTAGTAAAGATATCTGGCGATTGTTCGCCACGAGCTCCATCCTGGTGAATCCCACATAACAGTCAGATTTCCATCCGATGGTGGCCTATTTTAAGCCATAGTATTTGACAAAACCTCCACCCTTACACACATACTGTAACTACGTCACGGGCGTTTGCAACTTCCATGTATCCCAACAAACGTTTGCTGGGGATTGGAGTTAGCACCGATGGCGGTTCGTAGTCGTTCCACACTTGGGCATTGAAGTTTGTAACTATTTTAGATTAGAATATACTACTCCTCCGATGCTAGTAGTAGAGCAGAGTCCTACTCCACTACTCTATATGCAAACTAGGGCATAGTAGTAGGTACTGTAGGGAGTACTAGTACGTTGATCACTCAAGAAAGTTGTCTGGCATTGATATGACCCTACGCTGCTGGTATGTGTCTCGCAAGTCAAGTGGCGTGTTATAGTCATCATCACATGTCCACTTCCCGCAACACATATTCACTTCTCCATCTTTGTTCGCACATAATCGTCCAATCTTCCATCCCCGCTAAGGTTCCTCCCCCCTCTTCCGAAACCAAAGCAATAACAATGGCAGAACCGAGCAGCGTCCGCCGAAAGAGTGGCTGGAATTTGCTCCCCACAGAGGTAATCAAGCTCATTGTTTCGTGTGTGGAAAATTTCAGTACCATGCCGCTCACCACGTGCTCGTCGGGGATGCACTGTTTACTCAAAGCCCTCAAGCCGGAGCTTTTTAAGCCAACTCCTTGCTTGCTGATGCCAGCTGATCTTCAGAAACGGCGTGTCACGCAGCATAACAATCATAGGGTGGCGAGCATCAACCCCCTTGACTGCAATCCGATCCCCGTCACCGTCAAATACATTAATGGTATGTACTGGATCAACATGAACATGTCTTGGACGGTGCTCGCCAACGGTCGCGACAGCAAGATGCTCGTGGAGGTCTACACCCATCGATTGATCCCCCTTCCTTCGATTAACACTTCACTGCTTTGGCACCGCGGCCCAGAATACTCGGAATTTTACAATAGCCAACATGATACCAAGTGTGATTTGCTCAAGGTTGTAATCTTCCAAGTTCCCATAAGATCTGCGAATTATAAATACTTCAGGCTAATTGCGTTCTTCAACCACGGTCTCGCCTAGCTGACATGTCACTGTGGTAAGTGGATAAATCTGCACGTCCATCGCAGGATCATACATCCTCCAAGGTTCTCTGATGCCATTGAACACAAGTGCTTCATTTACGCTGTTGACTCCTTCTATGGCTGGACATATTGTTGGCCTACTCCAGTCATCGATACAAATGGTCGTTACAACAATACGTTACTTTCCTATGATATCATGGTGGCTTGCTTATATTATTGTCAACATTTACTAAAAAATATTCATGCTCATAACATGTTGTTCTTAAGATTGACTACAGTAAGAGCCCTTTTTTATTTGACTCCAACTTGATATGATGTTGTAGGACAGCTGGTGTCCCTACACTTCCTAATCCCAGAACCTTTCAAAGAAAAGTGACATGGTAGTTGCAGGTGGTTCCTGGCTCAATCAGACGAAGGCGAACGATTGATGATTGTTCGCATGTACAGGACGTGTTGTTCCGTGGAATACAATCACAGTCACTGCAAGGTCTTTGAGTAGGATCCCAGCTTCTCTGGGCCTTCAGGAATTTTTTACTGGAGGCTGGTAAGTAGCCATGGTACACTCTCTTTGTTTCTCAGACTGAATTATCCGATTAACTAACCGATGACAAGGATCATGATGGCAGCGCAGTTTCGTTCATCAGGCAAAACTGTGTGTACACAGCGTACCATGCGTCTCTGCATGCACCATACCCTGATATGTGCCACCACGCTCTGTAACCCAAAGTAGGAGAGAGGGTCGCAAGTATTAGACTTCGACCTGGTGTCTGGAGTTTCCCCCGTCAAACACCCATCTGGTTCAAGCCATCAGCCAATCTCCATAGCTTAATAAATAGTAACGTCTAACTGAGCCAGTTAGTTAGATGCGTACACTTGGTGTAGTAGGATCTTTATTTAGTTTGATGCATACACTTGTTCTTTTTTGGTAGCTCTTTTGTAATGATGGTTGATGTATGGTTTGGAAGAGAGAGTTGCGTCTTTACTCTTCTGCCTGCTTACTGCTTTTGTTCCACCCCCAGCCCTGGTTGCTGTTGCTGCTATTTTCAATGTACAATCAGTACTATATTCCGGTTGTTGGTTGAATAAATGCGTTGTTATAATGAAAAACACAATGTTTTGGAAGTCGTTGCACGGTCCGATCCTTTAGTGTCCCGTACTGTACGTAGTGCATACTATTTTTGGTACGGAACACATTTTCCACTTGTCGATAACATGCAGCCCACTAATGAAGGCCCAATACGGGAGCCCATAATTAACTGGAAGGGAGGCACTCACATGAATCCGACCTAGATACATGCTCATGGTCCCCTAAACCTTAATAAGTAAATGAATAAAGTAAATGCTCATGCACCATTTCTATAAATTCACGATTTGAAAAGTCAAATTTTAACAGGAGGATATTATTTCCTATGATAGTGTCGTTACATTCAGTCGATATTATTCTTAGGAAAAGATAGCCAGCAATCTTCTTTCTCCCACCATTTTCTTCCTCCAACCAGCGGACCCATGCAAATCGTAGTAAACATCGTAAATAGTTCTGGTCCATTTTTATTTTTGATAAGAATGTCCAACCCAGCCCAACACATCGGTGACAGCACTTTAGCCTCTGCCTTGGTGCGCTCGCCGTCCGGCCCTGTCAACATAGTGAATCGGGAGAGGACTCTAGTTGTGAGTATGACAATAAGGACCCACGAGGTCCACTCCCGAACACAAGCAAGCGCCTCTTTTACTACTCAGATGCACCCCTCGTTTTTTTACTCTAATCCACCCTGCTGATATCTGGTACCAACATCATTGTCAGCGTATAGTCAATTAACGACATAATTGTACAACTTTTTTTGAGGATTTGTTCGGAGGAGCGGGCTATAAACTGGGTTGTGCGGTCACTGTGGCCCGTCTAACAACATGACCAGCCCTGTAGTTTTTTCTTTGGGAAAATAGGTAGCCCACTATTTCTTTTTGAAGAATACCCAAGCTAGGCCCATTTGTTTTCTCTGACTTACTGGGCTGCAAATCTTTCAAGACGAGGAGGGATCCATTTCGGCCTGGCCAAAGAGTATGGTCAGTATATCTTAAAAGTAATATCAAAGGGCTTGCAAATTCCAAAAAAAATTATAGCAAATGGGCAATTAGTTAAATTTTTGTTTTTGTTCTTTATTGATATTTTATATTTCATTGGATTTTAACATGACATAGTACTAATTTATTTTTAAATTTGTTCTAGTATGGCTACTAATTTTTGGATTAAGAATTTTTGTTCCCCAGCGAAACTATACGAATTTTTAAAATTTCACTCATTTTTTAGTTCAATTTTTTAACCCTGGCACTGACCAGAAAATGGGCAGCAATTCCAAAAATGGAAAATGGGCTGCAACATCTGGGGCGCAACGGTTCGGAGGCTGACCTGTGGGCCTACTAAGTTGACGAGGACGGAGGGCTTTGTCAACTTAGTCAATATGAATGATTCGAGCTCCAATGACCGTACGATGGCCATCCAATAGTCGTAGTGCTTCTTCAACCTCTGGTCTTTTTGCTCCAGCCGCCCAAACTAGCGTCGGTCGTGCCGCCTGCTCCTGCCTCCCGTGGCCGGTTGTACTGTCGCGGAGGCCTCGCTGCCCCCTACTACTCCCAACGCTGGCCAGGCCATCCCTCTACTCACCCACACCCCCTGTTCTTCTGCGGCGATAGTAGCCTCACACCGCAGCCGAACTAGTGAACGCTCGTACTCCTTTCCGCGTGGGCATCCATTGTCGCGTCTTCCCCGGCTCCACGTCGTCCCCTTCCTAGGCCTCGCCGTCGTCCATCACCTTGGTGCTCTCGGTGTAGCGTGGTCAATGTGGTCAAGGAATGACTTCCATCGGAAGAGTACTGTATGTGGAGAGGCTGACAGCTGGGTCCATGACCGCAGCATGGAAGTGCCTCCTTATTACGCGCAAAATAATGGTTCCTCCACCTAATAGCAGGGAGCCACAGGATGGGCCACCGTATTTCATGAAAAAACCATTCCCCCCTGACTGCTGGGACCCACCAGCTACATCTTCACACGCAAGAAAGTGCCTGAGAGTCGGGACCCAGCTGGTCGAAGCGTACGTAGTGTTGTCATTCTGGTTGTGAACATGTACGTACATACTGGTCGATCGGTCTGCCTGCAGGCTGCAGCAATGAACCGTGGCCGAGTAAGGAAGGGCATGTGTCGTAGTAGAGGTGCGCACATAGCATGTACATGTACGTACAACCAAGGTGCAAGAAAGTAAATACGGCCACGTACGTACATATGGGTGGGGTCTCGAACACCTACTCGCGCACACGTACAGCTGGTGCTCGTGTACATGGAGAGGCAGCAACGGCATCCTGTTCATCGGCAGCCAACCGGCTGGGTCAGAACAGAGAAACCGCGTCATCATGTTTATCAGGAGGCAACGAAATGCGTCGTGTTCATTGGGAGCCATCCACCTTGGACAGAATAGCCAAACGAAACGAGGCCTGGTGTACCGCAGAACGGAGGAAACAGCCTTTTGTTCGACCGACCATGGTCGAAACGGGATCTTGTTCATCGAGAGGGGTCTGGCGTACCGCAAAACGGAGGAAACAGACTTCTCTTGGACCTCCTATGGTCGAAATGGGGTCCTATTGATTGGGAGGGATGTGGCGTACTGCAAAATGGAGGAAACGGACTTGTGTTGGAGCACTACGGTCGAAACAGGTGTCCTATTCATCAGGAGGGATGTGGCATACCGCAAAATGAGACTCCACGGGCTACTATTAATCTCCACCGTTGACCTCCTCCAGCCTCCACGGGGTACTGTTCATCCACCATCGACCTCCTCCAGCCTCCACCTACGACTAATCATCCACGGGCTCCTGTTCATCCAGCCTCCACCGCTCCTCCACCGGCTACTGTTCAACCAGCCCTCTCCATGGGGTCTTGTTGAACCACCCCTCCACGGGCTACTGTTCATCCAGCCCTCCACCGGCTACTGTTCAACCAGCCCTCCATGGGGTCCTGTTCATCCAGCCCTCCACGGCGTCCTGTACATCCACCCCCAAACGACTCGATCCATCGGGGTCCTGTTCATCAAGCGGCAACGACCTCTACTACCATGGGGTCATGTTCATCCAACCCCCCACGGGGAACTATTCATCCATCCCCCCCAACAACGCTCACTGTTCATCAAGGGAAGGAGGCAGCAGGTTCGATCGGCTTTAGTTAGCAGCAGTAGTGAAGGAATCACTCGATCGGGTTCAGTTAACAGCCAGATCGATCAATCTCTCTGGTTTAGTAATGCGTAGCCTGCAGTGCAATCTCTCGAATTCAGTAGGCGACTGCCTCGCTCGGGTTCAGTTAGAGCCCAACGCCTTGCACCCACGCGCGTACGTGTATGAGAGAAATGCACATCGATCGGCCCCCAACCACCCATTGTAACTGGGAACTCTCGATATTTTCCTCACCCTATCTTCTACCATGGTTTTTTCCGTCATGGACGGCCCAAAGAATGTCATGCAGCTGTGTCTCTAGCCCGCCCAGGACGAAAAGCCCATTTTTGTCATGATTTTTTGTCATAGAAGTAGGATCCCGCCACATTTATGATGATACCAGGTTTTGTCACAATTATCGTCATAGAAGTGTCATAAACATGACAAAAAAATTCATTCGGCCCAAAATGTCACGGATGTTTTTTGTAGTGAGAAGAAGCCATCTAGATACTACCTACGGACCCGTAGGTCTGTGGTGAACTACTCACGCATCATCGGAGGAGAACCAATGAGGATGATGCACCCCTCCATCATCTTGTTCCCCTCCGACATAGTGCCGGAATAGGGCTCTAGATTGGATCTCATGGTTTTGGAACTTGCGGCGTCTGGAATTGTATTTCCACCGCTCCCCTAGGGTTTTTGGAATATCTGAGTATTTATAGAGCTGAGAGGCGGTGGAGGAGACCTCCATGGGCCCCACCACCCATCAGGGCGCGCTAGGGGCCTCTAGCTCACCCTGGTAGGTGGTGGGCCCATCGGCCTCCCCCTATAGCTTCCTTGGCTTCCAAGTTGTCTTCTAGTCCAAAAAATCTCCAAAAAGTTTCATGGCATTTGGACTTCGTTTGGTACTGATATTATGCAAAGTAAAAAACAAGCAAAAAATAGCAATTAGCACTGGGCACTATGTCAATAGGTTAGTCCCAAAAATTATATAAAGTTGCTATAAAATGAATGTAAAACATCTAAGAATGATAATATAACAGCATGGAACAATAAAAAATTATAGATACATTGGAGACGTATCAATGCCATAACCAACCTTTAGAAGATTTAGCAATTAAGAAAGTTCGAGGTTGGGCTCTCTTAGTGAAATCAACAATGTATAGATCACCTCTACAAATGCCGGTAAAGACCATATTATGATTATCTTTTTCAAACACTTGGAAATCTACTTCGGTAAAGAGAACACTGAAACCAAAGTCGGCTAGTCTAGATATGTAAAGAAGATTGTAACCAAGACATTCAATGAGCATAACATTTTGAATAGAGCTATCGTTGGATATGGCCACCTTACCAAGGCCAAGTACCTTAGCCTTGGAGTTATCTCCAAAAGTAACATACTTGCGTGGGCCATCATTTTTAGCAAGCTCATGGAACATGTCTTTATCTCCGGTCATGATCAGTACATCCACTATCGAGAATCCACTCTTTTCCTCCGGCCATGTAGTCACAAAAGTTTGCCATGAGAGTAAGATTTCTCATAGTCTCCTCAAAGTCAATATCACTCTCTTCGTCTTCATCACAATAGCTATGCTCAATGTCATCATCATGTATGTGATCATCACCTAGAGCAAGTGATTCATTAGATTTATGACCATGATAATGTTCAAGTTTATGAATTCTAATTGTCTCCGAAATGATGCTACTAATGACTCCAACATTTCCCTTAGCACGCATAAGATCACAGAGCTCAAATAGACATTCATCAAACTTGGGATCACTAGGCTCCATTTTTTTGAAAAGAAATAGACTTTGGGAGAATCTCATCTAGATTTTTCAAGTAATAATCCGGAAAGCATTCTTCAAGATAATTCCATATAGTATATGTGCATTCAAAAGTAGGCAAGCACACAAGCAAATTTCTAGGCAATCCTCTGATGATAAGATCAATAGTCCTAAGATTGCGAACCATGTCAAGATACTCATCGGGGGTAGGATGCAAAATATCAATAGGAGCCACATAAGGGCTAAGAATATACTTGTTCAAATTGTATTCATTTAAAATCTCAAGCATCTCATTTTTCCATGAACCATAGAACTCCCCATCAAGAATAGGCACTCTACGTCTAATACTCTCGAATGTAGACTCATCCATCTTCCTCCAATGGTGATTGAACCAAAGCAATGGAAACCAAAGCTCTGATACCAATTGGAAGGATCGAGAAGATGGGTCTAGAGGGGGGATTAGACCCTTAACACACAAAATTAGCAGTTTTTAATTTCTTCAAGTTAAGGTTGAGTTTAGCACATGTTAAAGAACATACAATACATTTCAAGCAAGCATGACAAGAGTATAAGCAGTGGAAAAGGTAAAGCATGCAATTTGAGAGAATGTAAAGGGATGGGATTGGAGTATGCAAACGCAATGGAGATACAGAGATTTTTAGCGTGGTTCTGATAGGTGATGCTATCGTACATCTACATTGATGGAGACTTCAACCCGCGAAGGGTAACGGTTGTGCGACTCCACGGAGGGCTCCACCCATGAAGGGTCCACGAAGAAGCAACCTTGTCTATCCCATCATGGCCATCGCCCATGAAGAACATGCCTCACATGGATAGATCTGCATGAAGTAGGTGATCTCCTTGCCCTTACAAACTTCTTGGTTTAACTCCACATCGCAACGGAGGCTCCCAAGCGACACCTAACCAATCTAGGAGACACCACTCTCCAAAAGGTAATAGATGGTGTGTTGATGATGAACTCCTTGCTCTTGTGCTTCAAATGATAGTCTCCCCAACACTCAAGTCTCTCTCACAGATTTGGCTATGGTGGAAGAGTGATTTGTGTGGAAAGCAACTTGGGAAAGGCTAGAAATCAAGGTCCAAAAGGTTGGAATGGAATCTCTTGATCTCAACACATGAGTAGGTGGCTCTCTCTTAGAAAATGGATGGTGGGAGTGTAGGCACATTCTGATGGCTCTCTTTCTTTTGGAAAAGGGGGTGGAGGGGTATATATAGCCTTCACACAAAATCCAACTGTTACACACTTTTGACTCATCTTGGTGGCACTGATTAGAAAACTTGGTGGGACCAATCTGTTCAAAAACATGAATGTTAGGAATCTCGATGGGACCGACTGGAACAACTAGGTGGTACCGATGTGCTAGGGCTTAGGGAAAACATCATCTCGGTGGTGCCGATTGCATCAACTCGGTGGGAGCGAAGTGAAGCAGTAAGCAATAGAGAATCTGTCAAGCCAACTCGGTGAGACCAGCTGCATAAAGTAGTGAGACCGAAGCAAATGAAATAGAACACATAGCGCTGGCAAGGTCTTCTCGGTAAGCGAGTTCCGTACTGGTGTGACCGAATCATTAGGGTTTCGAGCAGTGGCTATCTCAAGTAAACTCGGTGGCTCCAAGTAGAAAGAATCGGTGGTTCGGAGTTTGGAGTTAGGGTTTGGACATATTTGGATGGAGAAAGTGGCTGAGTTTTTTGGAGAAATATCACTAAGAACATGAGCAAGTAAACCATTAAGAAACACCTCATCCCCTTTTAATAGTATTGGCTTTGCTTTGGGCTCAGTGTGATCTTGGATCACTTAAATAGAAATGAAGAGTATTGGAGGGGTTCCACATTGTCGGTGTCAAAACCGGCGGATCTCGGGTAGGGGGTCCCGAACTATGCGTCTAGGCCGGATGGTAACAGGAGGCAGGGGACACGATGTTTTACCCAGGTTCAGGCCCTCTTGGTGGAGGTAAAACCCTACGTCCTGCTTGATTGATATTGATGATATGGGTAGTACAAGAGTAGATCTACCACGAGATCAGAGAGGCTAAACCCTAGAAGCTAGCCTATGGTATGATTGTATGTTATGGTTGTTGTCCTACGGACTAAAACCCTTCGGTGTATATAGACACCGGAGAGTGTTAGGGTTACACAAGGTCGGTTACAAAGGAGGAGATATCCATATCCGTATTGCCTAGCTTGCCTTCCATGCCAAGTAGAGTCCCACCCAGACACGAGACGAAGTCTTCAATCTTGTATCTTCATAGTCTAATAGTCCGGCCAATGGAGATAGTCCGGCTGTCCAAGGAACCCCTAATCCAGGACTCCCTCACACATCCTCTTGTCTTTGCCACTCCATTGTTGAACTTATCTGAAACATGCTAGATAAAACCATTAGTCCAACAAGAGATATGTTGACATCAATTACCAAAATCACTCAGGAAGCACTTGTGCTTTCAGTTAGGTGTCGCTTGGGAGCCTCCATCATGATGTGGAGTTGAACCAAGAAGTTTGTAAGGGCAAGGAGATCGCCTACTTCATGAAGATCTACCCTAGTGAGGCAAGTCCTTCGTGAGCGAAGGCCATGGTGGGATAGACAAGGTTGCTTCTTCATGGACCCTTCATGGGTGGAGCCCTCCGTGGGCTCGCGCAACTGTTACCCTTCGTGGGTTGAAGTCTCCATCAACGTGCACGTATGGGTAGCACCACCTATCAGAACCACGCAAAAAATTCACCACGTCTGCATTGCATTTGCACACTCCAATCTCATCCCTTTACATTCTTGCACTTGCATGCTTTACTCTTTCCACTCCTCATACTCTTTCTATGCTTGTGTAAAATGTAATGTGTGTAACTTAACATGTGCTATTGGGGATATAACTACTGGGTATGAACCGCCCAGGAGGGGCCGGGTCATACCGTTGGTGATTTATCAATGAAGATGTCGGCTCATACAAGCCCGTTGATGGCCCAAGACCCAGAGGCGACTTGAGGCCCAAGAGGATGAACCGCCATATGTGTATAACTTGTTTTGTAAGGCAAGCATAGTTAGTCACCGAGCCAGACACGCTGTGTATGAGCCGGCCGGGACTCCGTGAGCCATCGGGCGTCTTCCTGTGTACATAAAGGGACGGCTCGGCCGTGGTTTGGGGACAGGTAACAAACAATCGAGAACTAGGTCAAGCGTATTCACTCCCTAGTAATCGAAACCATAGCAATACAACACAAAGCAGGAGTAGGCTTTTACCTCATTGAGAGGGGCCGAACCTGGGTAAACTCTCTGTGTCCTTTGTCCCGTTTAACCCCTTCAAGTTAACCTAGTTGCAATGGCTCCACGACTAAGTCCTTCCGCTAGGACATATGCTGTGCCAAGTCCATGATAGTTGGCGCCCACAGTGGGGCCAGCGCATGGTGGTTTCGAGTTCTTGAAGGGCAGCTTCCTAGGGATCAAGGGATACGCTGTGGTCCGGATGACCAAGAGTCATCGCGGCAAGCTCTACATCGACGATGCTGGCTGGGGCCCCGAGGTTGGCTCAATTGAGTACGGGTATCGGGTCCCCTTTGATGGAATCCACGTCTTCATCAGCAATATTGGCGAATTGGGCCCTGAGCCGGGCACCTGCACCGACATCATCGAGATGGCTCAGCGTGCATGACCCGCCCAGGTTCGACCCGCCGTGAAGCATGCCTTTGTTGGTTTCATCCATGGGGCGGAAGTTGAGGAAGGATCTGTGTCTGGTGGTGCTACGACCATCTACACTGATGGTGAATCGTCCACAGGCGAGACCAATTCAATGTATCAGGTGAAAGACAGCCGGCTTGGGGCTGCTCCGATGGCGACAGTATTCCGGACCCCTATGAGCCGCCGAACAGGGTTGCGATCTTCATGGCCGGTACATAGTCGACGCTTGGCTCAACGACCACTGCAGCCATGACCTCCAGCTGAACAGCCATGGCGACGGCTGGTGCTAGCAATTCTGCGCGCCTGCCAACTCAGGTTCTGACAGAGTTGTTGGAGGCTTTGGCGACTTTGATGCAGGTGGAGGTGACCCCGGACACTCAAGAACAACATAAGGTGGATGTTGCGAAGTTACGAGATGAGATAGCTCAAGCCAAGGAAGAGCTGGCTGCTGAGAATGTTAGGATGGCCATGGAGCAAGCTGCATTGGACGTTCAGGCACAATGCATTCAGGCGGAGTAGTTTTGGCTTACCTTGGATCAAAATACTTCAAATGCCATCAGGAGAAGGAGACACCAGAGTCGCTTACCTCTGGAGTATGACGCGAGAAACCTTTTTAAAACGCCGGGCGCAGGGACTAGTGACCCGCCCGTAGTGAACCAGGCGGTTGAGGCACCCATGACTGGAATGCCGGTTCAGCCGCATACTATGGATCTGCCTCATTTGGATGTGGCTCCGCCTCAGCGTGTTCCGACACCGGAAGGTCATTATTCTAACCCATTGGATAACATGATTGTTGCAGTGTCATGATTGGCGGCTCTCCCAGTTGAAGGCGAGTCTCTAGCTGCAATAGAGACACGGAGGGCCAGATAACTTCTTCAGATAACAGTGGCTCAATAGGCGGCTTATTCGTATAGCCGTGAAAGGATTCATTCGACCCCTTGTCTAAACCGGAGTTATAGCAGGCATATTGAATCGCCTGCCGTTTCAAGTAGTGAACAGCGCCATAAACAGCCTCATGGGCATGACCCGGCGCGCGATGATGTTGATGCTCAGACCTTGGTAGATCAGGGCAGTGCGCGTCGGGAGGCTGAGCTGGCGGCTCGGCTAGTGGCTCAACAACAATCTTCGATTTATCCATCAACTTTGGTGGAAGTAGGAGTGACCTCTAGAACCTTGGGTGTGCCATGTTTAGTGTCGGCTCTGCGTAACGAGCATTTGCCTAAGGATTTCAAGGGTCCTCGTAAGGTGCCTAATTACACAGCAGATCAGCCCCCTGAAGCTTGGATTGAGAGTTATGAGATGGCCATGGAGATGTTGGATGTTAGTGATGCTGCATGTGCTAAGTATTTCACCATGATGTTGGATGGGCCGGCTCGTACTTGGTTAAAAGGACTGCCCGCTAACTCCATTAGATCATGGGTAGAGTTGAAAGCTCATTTTATCCAAAAAATTAAAGACACGTGCAAGCGTCATATGTCAATCCTAGATTAGGATTCTTGTGTCCAATGTGAGGGCGAGTCAACAACCAATTGGATGCACTGGATCTCAGCTGTTATACACTCATCGGACAGTATCAATGCCAGTTCAGCAGTCCTGATGTTTGAGAAGAATTGTCATTTCCTCCCCCTTAAGCAGAAACTGGGGCGTCTTAAACGCCACTTCAATGACATGGGGGAGCTCATGGTGGCTCTTATCAAATATGCCAACTGTGGTAGTACCAAAGACCCCGACTCTGATGAGGAGAAGACGGGTAAAGGGAAGAAGAGTGGCAGTGTGAAGGGACAACATCATAACATGGCGGGTCACGGTGGCGATGGTAAACGCAAGGCCGGAGGCGGGTTAGACTTTGTGGCCAACACCAATGCGCAGAACAATAATCAGCATCGGAAGGGAAAGCCACCTCGGCTTGGAGGGCCAAAATTTAACCTTGAAGCAATGATGAATCAGCCTTGCCCAAAGCATGGCACGCAAGAGAAGATGGTGAATCATCCGTGGAAAGATTGCTTCATTATGAGGGAGTATAGGAATTCCAATTTTTTCTAGAATAATCATGTCCCAAATGGCGGTTCAGGATCCGGCTCTCATAGGCCTGGCTTTGGCGGTGGCGGTTCAAACTCTGGCTTCCAAGGCCAAGGCAATCAAGGTGGTTTTAATCAGCAGTCTGGTGAAGGGAATTAGCAGCAGCAATCTGGTTATCAGAGTAATCCGAAGCAGTTGAATACTGGATAGTATCATGTGTTCACTACGAGTTTGTGTAAACGAGACCAGAAGATTCATAAAAGGGCGATGAATGCAGTTGAGCCGGCGATTCCCCATTACTTGCGATGGTCTGAACGTCCTATCCTTTGGAGTCGTGAGGATCACCCACCTCGGTTGACAATCCGGGTCATTTGGCTTTGGTGCTTGCGCCTCAGGTTGGAGGTTACAAGTTCACTAAGGTGCTCATGGATGGAGGCAGCAGTATCAATACCCTTTACTATGAAACTTTTCATCGTATGAGTTTGACTGACAAGGACCTTAAGCCGTCTAACACTGTTTTTCATGGTGTGGTGCCTGGTAAGTCGGCATATCCGATGGGAAAGATAGCTCTGGAAGTGGCATTTGGTGATGATCACAATTCCAGAGTTGAGACATTAACCTTTGAGGTGGTTAAGATTAGGAGCCCTTGTCACGCTTTGTTTGGGCGGCCGGCTTATGCTAAGTTCATGGCAAGACCCTGTTATGTTTATCTGCAGCTCAAGATGTCGGGTTACAAGGGTACCATCACAGTGCATGGGAATAGGAAGATAGCTTTGGAATGTGAAGAGGGCGATGCTGCCTATGCCGAATCTGTTTGTGCAACAGAAGTGTTGAAGTTTTACAAAGATAATGTTGACCCGGCAGATATGACACCTTTGAACAAGCCAACCATAGAGCACGACCCTATGTTGAAGTTTAAGTCGGCATATGACACTAAGTTGGTAGATTTTGTTCCTAGCAATTCATCCAAGCAGTTCAGTATCAGTGCCAATCTAGACCCAAAATAGGAAAGCGCGCTCATCGAGTTCATCCATGAGAACCGGGACATCTTTGCATGGAAGCCTTCATACATGCCAGGTGTACCGAGGGAACTCGCTGAGCACACTCTCAATATTGATCCAAAGTTTAAACCGGTCAAGCAATTCCTTCGTCGGTAAGGCCATTGGTGAAGAAGTGGCTCGGCTCTTGGCAGCTGGGTTCATTGTTGAAAATTTTCATCCTGAATGGTTGGCTAACCCGGTGCTGGTGCTTTAGAAAAATGGTACTTGGTGAATGTGTGTGGATTACAACGACCTTAATAAAGCCTGCCTGGCAGATCCTTTTGCTCTTCCCCGTATTGATCAGATTATTGATGCTACGGTGGGTTGTGAGCGTTTGAGTTTATTTGATGCTTATTCTGGGTATCATCAGATCAAGATGGCAGTTAAGGACCAGGAGAAGACAGCTGAGGGAGTCCTGGATTATGGGGTCTCCAGACAGCCAGACTATTGGACTATGAAGATACAAGATTGAAGAGTTCGTCCCGTGTCCGGATGGGACTTTCCTTGGCGTGGAAGGCAAGCTTGGCAATACGGATATGTAGATCTCCTCCCCTGTAACCAACTCTGTGTAACTCTATCCCCCTCCGGTGTCTATATAAACCGGAGGGTTTAGTCCGTAGGACAACAACAATCATACCAAACCCTAGCTTCTAGGGTTTAGCCTCTACGATCTCGTGGTAGATCAACTCTTGTAATACTCATATAATCAAGAACAATCAAGCAGGACGTAGGGTATTACCTAGGGGTGGGCATAAAAACCGACCAATCGAATACCGAACCGATACCGAAACCGAAAAAAACGAATTTTTGGTTTTTGCTGCTGCTATATTCAAATTCGGTTTCTATGTTTAATAACCGAATTAAAATCGTCCGGTTCGGTAGTTAACCGATAACCAAAGGAAAAAACTGAAGTGCACGCAATTCTAGTATAGGCGTCCCGCACGACCGCACATCTCGCCAAATGCCAAGCCGAACTGAACGCAATTCTAGTGCGAGGCACCCCACATTCGCACGTCTCGCCAGAATTTTCTTTCGAGGCAGCATCTCCCGCATGCAACTACTTCACGGCCGCGCGCCTGCATGCATGCAGCCACACATAGCGTGAGAAGGCCCAGCTGGTGTGATCTAGCCCACACACTTAATTGCATGGCCCAAATAGTATTTCCTTTGGCTGATAGTGTGCATCGGGTGGAGTGTTACTTGTTTAGTCCCACATCGGTTAGCTACGCTTCAGGGACAAGGTGATCGGCCATATAAGAGGTTAGGAAGCTCTTGTATGATGTGCTCGCTGTAGCTTCTCAGCAATGCTGCAATCAGTCGGTTTAAACCGAAAACCGAACTAAATTGGTCGGTTAACCGAATTTTCGGTTAGTTGTTTTTGCCTGTTATTTTTGATTTTTGGTTTTGTTAACCGAAATTAAAAATAAACCAATTGGTATAAACCGAACTTTCGGTTTCTACTGAATGCCCACCCCTAGTATTACCTCCATCAAGAGGGCCCGAACCTGGGTAAACATCGTGTTCTCTGCCTCCTGTTACCATCCGCCTTAGACGCACAGTTCGGACCCCCTACCCAAGATCCGCCGGTTTTGACACTGACATTGCTGCTTTCATTGAGAGTTCCACTATGTCGTCACCATAAGGCTCGATGGCCCCTTCGATCATCGGTAACGATGCGGTCCAGGGTGAGGTTTTCCTCCCCGGACAAATCTTCGTATTCGGCAGCTCCGCACTGCGGGCCAACTCGCTTGGCCATCTGGAGTAGATCGAGAGCTACGCCCCAGGCCATCAGGTTAGGTTCGGAAACTTAAACTACACTACTGACGTCCGCGGAGACTTGATCTTTGACAGATTCGAGCCCATGTCAGGTGCGCCGCACAATCACGACGAGCACGACGTAACTCTGCCGTCGGACAGTGTTCGGGAGATCACATCTGCAACTACTCTGGCCTTCAATCCGGAGCAAATTGCGCCATCCAAGGATGGAGGGATAGACGCCGCCATGGAGGCCGCACTCTCAGTGGAGATGGAGCCGGATACTGACTTCACCCCTTATGAGAGCCATATCGTTGAACCACTGGATTCGTCTTCGGCCACGGACTCCGAGCCGCCTGCATCCATGCCCATCGAATCCGACTGGGTGCCGATCATGGAGTTCACCTCCGTGGATATCTTTCAGCACTCGCCTTTTGGCGATGTGCTAAATTCATTAAGGTCTCTCTCCTTGTCAGGAGAACCTTGGCCGAACTATGTCCGGCTAGAATGGGATGCGAACGACGAAGAAATTCGCTGCCCACCCACCACCCACTTAGTAGCCACTATCAACGATTTAACCGACATGCTCGACTTCGACTCCAAAGACATCGATGGTATGGACGACGATGCAGGAGACGAACAGGAACCACCGCCCACAGGGCGCTGGACCGCCACCTCATCATATGATATATACATGATGGACACCCCCAAAGAAGGCAATGGCAATGAGAAAGCGGAGGATGACCCCTCCAAGAAGCAACCCAAGCGCCGATGTCAGCGGCGCCGCTCTAAGTCCCGCCGCAGCAAAAGTAGTGATACCGGCACAAGAGACAATAACACTCCAGATAGTGCCGAAGAGAACCACAATCCCCTCCAGCACGATGTAGAGCGGGAGGGTGAACAAGCTAGCCCTCCAGAGCAGGCAGCAGATGGAGAATTGGAGGAGGACAATTACATGCCTCTCTCCAAAGACGAGGTGAGCCTCGGCGATGAAGAATTTACCGTGCCTGAGGATCCCGTCGAGCAGGAGCGCTTCAAGTGCTGGCTTATGGCCACATCAAATAGCTTGAAGAAAAAGCAACAACAACTTCAAGTTGATCAAGACTTGCTAGCAGACAGATGGACCGAAGTCCTTGCGGCCGAGGAATACGAACTCGAGCACCCCTCCAAGAGTTACCCAAAGCGCAGGTTGCTACCTCACCTCGAGGAGGAAGCATTGAAACCTCCATCACCAGTGTACGATGTGGCTGATCGACCACCGCGTGGCCGAGCCAGAGAGGCGTTTCAGCCTGAAGTTCAGCCTGCACCCCGCCGCCACTCAATCAAAAATACCAAGGCCTGGGGCAACACACGGGACATGCGAGATGTATTGGACAGCAGGGCAAAACATGCAAGGTCGATATATGGGTCACGGGGGCGCGCGCCAACGCGGGACGATGACCATCGCGCCGGATACACTAAAAGTAAATCCGGTCGGGCCGAATACAGCAGACAAGACTCATATGAACTGTGTCGTGATATAGCCCGGCACAGAGGCGTCGCACACCCCCTATGCTTCACTGATGAAGTTATGGATCACGAATTCCCGGAGGGTTTTAAACCCGTAAATATCGAATCGTATGATGGTACAACAGATCCCGCTGTATGGATTGAGGATTTCCTCCTTCACATCCACATGGCTCGCGGTGATGATTTTCATGCCATCAAGTACCTCCCACTAAAACTCAAAGGACCAGCTCGGCATTGGCTAAATAGCTTGCCAGCAGACTCCGTCGGCAGTTGGGAGGATTTGGAATTCCTTGAAAACTTCCAGGGCACTTATGTGAGACCACCGGATGCTGATGACTTGATCCATATAATTCAACAACCAGGGGAATTGGCCAGGCAATTCTGGACACGGTTCCTAACTAAGAAAAAACAAATTGTCGACTGTCTGGATGCAGAGGCCTTAGAGGCATTCAAGCATAACATCCGTGACGAGTGGCTTGCCCGGCACCTCGGCCAGGAGAAGCCGAAGTCTATGGCAGCCCTCACGACACTCATGACCCGCTTTTGCGCGGGCGAGGATAGATGGCTGCCTTGCAGCAACAACACATCAAGGAATCTGGGCACTTGGGATACCAAAGATGCCAACGGCAGACCACGTCGTAACAGACAAAAGCGCCACAACAACGGCGATAACACCAATGATACGGCAGTCATTGCCGGATTCAGATGCTCTAGATCCGGTCAGCGGAAAAAGCCATTCAAAAGAAGTACTCCGGGCCCGTCCAGTTTGGACCGCATACTCGATCGCTCGTGTCAAATCCATGGCACCCCCGATAAGCCAGCCAATCACACCAACAGAGAATGTTGGGTGTTCAAGCAGGCCGGCAAGTTGAATGTCGAAAACAAGGACAAGGGGTTGCATAGTGATGACTAGGAGGAGCCCCAGCCGCCGAACACTGGAGGACAGAAGAGGTTCCCCCCACAAGTGAAGACGGTGAACATGATATACGCAACCCACATTCCCAAGAGGGAACGGAAGCGTGCACTAAGGGACGTCTATGCGACGGAGCCCGTCGCCCCAAAGTTCAACCCATGGTCCACTTGTCTGACCACCTTTGATCGTAGGGACCACCCCACTAGTATCCGTCATGGCGGATCCACCGCATTGGTCCTAGACCCCATCATCGACGGATTTCACCTCACTCGAGTCGTTATGGACGGTGGCAGCAGCCTGAACCTGCTCTATCAGGATATAGTGGGCAAAATGGGTATAGATCCCTTGAGGATCAAACCCACCAAGACCACCTTTAAGGGCGTCATCCCAGGTGTAGAGGCTCGTTGCACGGGCTCAATCATACCGGAAGTGTTCTTCGGATCTCCGGACAACTTCCGAAGCGAGGAGTTAATCTTCGATATCGTCTCGTTCCGCAGTGGCTATCACGCACTGCTCGGGCGAACCACATTTGCAAAATTCAATGCGGTACCGCATTACGCATACCTCAAGCTCAAGATGCCAGGACCTAGGGGGGTCATAACAGTTAATGGAAATACAGAACGCTCACTCCGCACGGAAGAAGCACAAAGCAACCTTTTAAGGCAAACCGCCAATTCGGCGGTACAGCCCCTGGACACCGTCAAGCGAGTCCGGAGTAACCTGCAACAGGATCGCCTGGCACGTTCAGAGCTCGCCTAGCAATTCGGCCCCCGTCCTAGTCCCATTCAAGCGACGAAATTCGTGCCACGCGTACATAATTATGCACCGAAAATACCATGGGCATAGGCGGAGGCACGATCAAGGTACGTCCCGCAATGCGGCTTAACCGCCCTAGGGGTTGTACACCTTTATCATTTTTTCTCTTTCAGGACCTAACTCTCTGGAAGCCCTTTCCGATAGTACGATTGCCAGACACATTATGGGAAGGAACAACCAAGGAGGCAAGAAGCTAAGATGTACACGGGAACCCCCAAGTGGTCTCTAATAATAATCGATATACCCGCTTTCTACTATCCATACGCAGCTTGCCCTTGGATAGGACATGTCAAATAGTCCTATTTTCTGCTTATTGCACTACTTGTATCAGCACGATTCGACGTATTATTTAAATAACAATGCATAGCATTAGTCTATTATTGCATTATTCATCCCTTTTTTCTTATATGTTCATTTACGACAACTTGCACCCCTACACTCTGGTACGGTCAGTACGCCAGGGGCTTTCGTTTACCCCATAATACGGCATGAGAAGTCCGAACACTTTCGACAGTGCGGCACCCCGAACTTATAGCATTATATGCATCAGCTCCGAATCATGGCTTGGGTCAATAGTTGGGTTTGCACGGCTCCCATGCTTTGGTACCTTACATTCCGCTATATCGGCTAAGGTAGCGTTGGGAGAACTACTACGATTGTGTCCCGATTCTTCTGGACGAGCACCTCAGTAGAGAAAGCCGAAAACTGACTGTCATGATAAGGCGAGAGCTGGTCGCTGTTCGAGAGGTCTCAAGTACTTAAAGACTTTTTCCGCTTCGGGCGAGGAGTCGGCCTTGCCCGACTTAGGCGTGTATAGCGCCCCAAATTCGGCCTTCCGAATACTAGGGGCTTCGCCAAAATTAAAATTGTACATTTCTATGGCTAAGTGAGAGTGATAAAGCCTTATAGTCCGATTGCCTGGTACGTTGTGCTGAACACCTCCCTCGAAGGACCCAAAATTGGGATAAAGAGTGCTCAGGTTTATCCCGAACACCCCAGTACTAGGTACATGGGGGCAGAAGCCGATGACTGGCCAACTCTCAGATTTTATAAATGGCCGCACAGAAGGTAATATTTTAAATTCAAAAGGCGTTTCATAGCGCAAATGAACTCATTTCACATAAACAGGATCACATAAGGATGTTCATTCAAAAAATACATCCTTGGCACATTCATCCGCCACAAGGCGGGAAACCTTCAGGACACTGTCATAATACATTTCGGGGCAGCGATGCTCCTTGCCCTCCGGCGGCCCCTCCTTCACCAGCTTCACGGCGTCCACCTTCACCCGGGCAAAAGCCCTGCGCGCACCCTTGATGCAGACGGACCGCTTTATGACCTCAAGCCGTGGGCAGGCATCCACAAGCTGCCTCACCAGACCGAAGTAGCTGCCGGGCAGGGGCTCGCCAGGCCACATCCGGACTATAAGACCCTTCATGGCCTGTTCGGCTGCCATGTGAAGCTCGACCAATTGCTTCAGCTGGTCGCTCAAGGGCATTGGTTGTTCGGTCCCACTATACTAAGACCAGAACAACTTTTCCGTCGAGCTCCCCTCCTCAGCTCCGTAAAACTTCGCGGCATCCAGTACACTGCGGGGAAGATCTGCGAACGCTCCTGGAGAGCTCCGAACTCGGGTAAGTAAAAGGAAAGTTTCCTTCACATGCTTGCTTCGCATAATGAATGCCTTACCCGCTGCTATCTTCTTCGCCGCATCAATCTCCTGGAGGGCCTTGTGGGCTTTAGCCTTGGCGCTCCGAGCACTTTCGAGCGCCTTCGCAAGCTCGGACTCTCGCGTCTTAGAGTCAAGCTCCAAGGACTCGTGTTTTTTGGCTAGAGCCTCGAGCTCTTGCTGCACCTCGCCTACCCGGGCTTTTTGTTTTTCCCGCTCAATGCGCTCCTTGGCCGCTTTACCTTTAGCCTCGGACAACGCCTTCTTCAGGGTCGCCACCTCGGTCGTGGCCCCTGGCAAATTCATGATGATCCTATTACTTTACAACTGAACTTCTTTTTAATGTGTAGACAAGGTATTGCTTACGTTTGCTCTCCTCGAGCTGCCTCTTGGTAAGGCCGAGCTCATCCTCGGACCGCTCCAGGTCCTTCTTCAGTGCAGAGACCTCCGCAGTACGTGTGGCAGCGGCCAGTAGTGAAGCCTGCACATGCACATAGACATATTTTGATTAGACTCTTGAGTCATTATTTGATCCTCTATTTGACCTCTCTTCGCAAACGCCAAACAGAGCATCAGGGGCTACTGTCTATGCGGTAATATTTCCTTATATTTTGATTGCTTACCTCAAAGCCTGTTAGGAGGCTGGCGCAAGCTTCGGTCGGTCCGTTTTTGGCGGACTGAACTTTCTCGATCACCGCACTCATGATAGTGCGGTGCTCTTCGTCGATGGAAGCGCCGCGAAGCGCTTCTAGCAAGTTGTCCGGTGCCTCTGGATGGACAGAGGACACCGGCACGGGCGGTCTGCCCCCCTTAACAGGGGATTGCCTGCTGGAATCCGGAACCACCAAAGGTTCCGGGGTAGTATTCGGCTGAGGGCCAAACTTGGAGCCCGTGGGAGTCTTGCTCCCTTTTAGCCTAGGGTCCGGAAGGTCGCCTCGAGGCGCCCCCAGGACTACCTCCCCTCGGCTTGGTTACTTTCGGGACAAAACCTCGACGTTGTCCGTAGGGCGAGGGGTGGAGGTGGTCGGAAGTGAATCACTATTCATATCCGACGAGTCCAATGAACCGCCCGACAAAGATATGTCGAGATGGGCTCGGGACAGACCGCATAATCATATGCGGCGTAATGAGAAACAGTGCAATAAAACATACCATGAATTACTATGGTACCCGGATACTTACGACTTCGCCAGGGGCTTGACCCTGGGTAGCCACTCGTCGCCGTTGTAGGCAGCCGTCGTGGAGCAGTCCGGAAGGAGGGTCCTTCCCTTCTTGGACCCTTCGGCCTCCCTGGCTGGGTTGGCCTTCCTTTTCTTGTCTCCCCCGACTGGGGGGAGAACTTTTCTCTTCCTCCTCCTCGTTTTCATGGGAGGAGTGCGCTTCGGAGTCATCGGACGATGAGTCCGACATAACCTTGCACCGGAGACCCTTTCGGGACCCCGTGGCCTTCTTCAACGGCGCCTCATAAGGGGCCGGAGCCAGCATCTCCGTTAGGAGAGCATCAGTAGGATCTTCAGGCAGGGGGGCTGGGTAATCGAGTTGCTCCGCTGTCTTTACCCAGTCCTGTTAATGGCATGGGAGCTTAGATCCCGCACATCATTTAACTGGGGCAAATAAATACCCTGTGAGATATAAAAACTTACCGGATTGGCATGGCGCTTTGCGCTGAGTCCGTGATCCTCGGTGAGGGAAGGAGGTACCACGGGGCCTTTGAACAGCACTCTCCAGTCGTCTTTGTGCGTCGTGTCGAAGAGCTCTCACAGCGTCTGGTGCTTGGCTAGGTCGAACTCCCGCGAATTGAATGCCCGTCATTGACACGGGAGAATCCGACGGAAGATCATGACCTGGACCACATTGACAAGCTTGATTTTCTTGCTCATCATGTTCCTAATGCAGGTCTGGAGTCCGGTCAGCTCTACCGGAGAACCCCAAGACAGGCCCTTCTCTTTCCAGGAGGTGAGCCGCGTGGGGATTCCGGATCAAAATTTGAGGGCCGCCACCCAGTTGGTGTCGCGCGGCTTGGTGATGTAGAACCACCCCGATTGCCACCCCTTTATGGTCTCCACATAGGATCCTTCGAGCCAGGTGACATTAGGCATTTTGCCCACCATGGCGCCTCCGCACTCTGCTTGCTGGCCGACCACCACCTTCGGCTTAACATTGAAGGTCTTCAACCACAGGCCGAAGTGGGGCCTGATGCGAAGGAAGGCCTCGCACACGATGATAAACGCCGAGATGTTGAGGATGAAATTGGCGGCCAGATCATGAAAATCCAGCCCGTAGTAGAACATGAGCCCGCGGACAAATGGGTGGAGGGGAAATCCCAGTCCGCGGACGAACTGGGTAAGAAAAACTACCCTCTCTTGGGGTTCGGGCGTAGGGATGATCTGCCCCGCATCTGGCAGCCGGTGCGTGATATCCGCAGCCAGATATCCGGCTTCCCGTAACTTTGCGATGTGCTCCTCCGTGATGGAGGAGACCATCCACTTGCCTCCCGCTCCGGACATGCTCGGAGTGGTTTGAGAAGAAAGACGCGAACTTGGGCGTTGGAGCTCGAGTGTGCGAGAATGGATAAGTGAGGAGGAAGAAGGCGTGGGTAAAAAGGGTAAATCCTTGTCCCTTTATAAGGGCGGAGTAGGCGATGCGCCTCCCCACTTGCGTGGTAAAATCGCTTATTCCCCAAGCGCCGTGATTGATGGCGCGTTTGGGTTACCCACGTCCATATTCATTAGAATCCCGTAATAAAGGGGACACAATCTCTGCTTTGACAAGACATGTCAGGAAAACTGCCTCGCGATATGTGCGGTGCTGGTTGAGAAAAACGGTTCGAATAATGACCGGGCCATGACATGATGTCATGCTGTCAAAACGTTTCAGCAGATTAGATTTGTGGAAATATTATTCTCTCTATGGTGGTATGTGGAACTTGTTTTGCAGATCCGGACACTATCCTTGTGTTCAAAATCTTCTATGGTGTATTCGGAGGAGGAACCCGCCTTGCAATGCCAAAGACGAAACTGCACGCCGGACTCATTGTCATTAAAGCCTGGTTCAGGGGCTACTGAGGGAGTCCTAGATTAGGGGGTCTCCAGACAGTCGGACTATATCCTTTGGCCGGACTGTTGGACTATGAAGATACAAGATTGAAGACTTCGTCCCGTGTCCGGATGGGACTTTCCTTGGCGTGGAAGGCAAGCTTGGCAATACGGATATGTAGATCTCCTCCCCTGTAACCGACTCTATGTAACCCTAGCCCCCTCCGGTGTCTATATAAACCGTAGGGTTTAGTCCGTAGGACAACAACAATCATACCATAGGCTAGCTTCTAGGGTTTAGCCTCTACGATCTCGTGGTAGATCAACTCTTGTAATACTCATATCATCAAGAACAATCAAGAAGGACGTAGGGTATTACCTCCATCAAGAGGGCCCGAACCTGGGTAAACATCATGTCCCCTGCCTTCTATTACCATCCGCCTTAGACGCACAGTTCGGGACCCCCTACCTGAGATCCGCCGGTTTTGACACCGACAACAGCCTTGATCACTCCCTTTGGAGCCTTCTGCTATGTGTCTATGCCCTTTGGGCTCAAGTGTGCCCAGGCAACTTACCAGCGGTGTGTTCAAAATTGCCTTCATGGTTAGATTGGATGAAATGTTCATGCTTATGTGGATGATATTGTTGTCAATTCCAGGAAGAAGGAAACCTTGATACATGATTTGAAAGAGACCTTTGACAATCTCTAGGTCTACAAGATGATGCTTAACCCGGCCAAATGTGTCTTCGATGTACCAGCAGGCAAGCTCTTGCGCTTTTTGGTTTCTGAATGGGGCATTGAAGCTAACCCGGAGAAAATCAAGGCCATCACTTCCTTGGCTAAACCAGCGTGTATTAGTGATGTTCAGTGTCTGGCGGGTCGTATCGCGGACCTAAGCCGGTTCGTAAGACGGTTGGGAGAAAAGGCTATCCCTCTATACCAGATGATCAAGAAAACAGATCACTTTGTCTAGAGTGATGCTCCTGATCACACGTTCGAAGCCTTGAAGAAACAGTTAGCTGAGCCGCTGATCCTTGCAGCTCCTATTGATAAAGAGCCCTTGTTGTTATATGTGGCTGCCAATAGCCAAGCTGTCAGTGTGGCAATTGTTGTGGAAAGGAAGGAATCAGGCAAGGAATATCCAGTTCAGCAGCCGGTTTATTACATCAGTGAAGTGTTCATTGAATCCAAGCAAAGATATCCGCATTGGTGGAAGCTGATATATGGGTTGTTCATGGCTAGTCGAAAGCTCAAGCAATATTTCCTTGGTCATCCCATCACTATGGTTAGTTCCACTCCTTTAGGGGATATTATTCAGAACAGAGAGGCCATAGGTCGGGTAGCCAAATGGGCCATTAAGCTTGGACCCCATGGTTTGAAATATATGCCTCGGACAGCTATCAAGTCTCAAGGACTGGTGGATTTTATCAATGACTGGACTGACTTGCAGATGCCTGAGGAGAAGTCTGATATCACATATTGGACTATTCACTTCGATGGATCCAGGCAGCTGGAGGGCTCGGGGGATGGAGTTGTTTTGACTTCCCCACGAGGTGATAAGTTCTGTTATGTTTTAAGGTTGATGTTCCCTTGTACTAACAATGCAGCTGAGTATGAAGCCTTACTCCATGGTCTTCGGATGGATAAGGAGATGAATCTAAGCCGGGTGAGGTGTTTTGGTGGCTCAGCAAGTTTCATGCACTTGGGATGATAAGGACCCACTCATGGCGGCTTACTACTGCGAGGTTGATGCTATTGCTGGTCATTTCAAAGGTTATCAAGTGGAACATGTTGATCGCAGGAAAAATGAGGCGGTTGATGCTTTGAGCCGCTTAGGGTCCCAGCGTAAGCTGGTGCCACCTAACGTTTGTCGGATTTCTGGTTCTGGCAAAACCCTTGAGGTTCGAACACTGGGATGGGCACAAAGATCTCTCCCCCTCTCTAGCTCGCACACATCATGATCTCATAGCCTAGCTCGACGAACCCAAAGAACACAAGATGCAAGAGTTTATATTGGTTCGGGCCATCGGTGTGGTGTAATTCCCTACTCTAGTGTGGTGTGGTGGATTGCCTCTTGGGCTGAGGATGAACAGTTACAAGGGAAGAACAGCCTCCTGAGGAGAGGTGCTCTTGTGCTTGGTGAGTATGGTGGTGGAATGGATCTGGTCCAGGGTTTGTCCCTCCTACGGTGGAAGCTAGTCCTATTTATAGAGGCCCGGGTCCTCTTCCCAAATATTAGGTGGGAAGGGATCCCACAATGGCCAATTTGAAGGGGGACAGTTAATACAAGCTATCCTGACAAAAGTAGTCTTCGTCTCCCAAAGGCTCTGGTGGTGACGCCTCTTGGGCTCCACGGTGACCTCTGTCCTGCTGTCCTGCTGGTCTTGGTCTTGTTGCACCGATATGGAAACCTTTGCCTGATGCCTCGAGACTCCTCGCCTGCGCTTGCCTCTTTAGCACCAAAGAGGAAACGAGGACACTGTGTGCGCTGGCGCCGGCCTGGCTCCAGTCGTCATGGCTTGCGTCACACAAGCCTCGCGAGGTATCCGTTGCCTTGATCTCTCCGCCCCTCACGAGCCAGCCTGGTGAGGCCGCCCCTGAGGAGGTCTTGCATCATCCGCCTCGCCAGGCTTGGCCCCTCGGAGGGTCTTGAGCGTTTGCTGGTGAAGATGGGTCATACAGGGCCGCTGGTGGAGCCACGCTGTGGGCCGCAGGCAGGCAAGTCTGGGGACCCCCATTCCCAGAACACCGACAGTAGCCCTCGGGCCCAGGGTGCGCTCGGACTTGGCTTCAAGGCGAAGCCAAAGGGCAAGTGCGGAGCGTCATGGGCCCCAACAGCCTGCGGCCCCGCTTGATGCGTGGCGATCGATTGGACGTGGGCGGCCCCGCTTCCCCACGCAACCTTAATATCCGCCTGGCTAGGCGGCCACGGCGTCCCACACAGTTATCTCCCCATTGCTGGCAACGCACTCCCCAACTCCTCTGCTTCTTTGAACCTCAGCCTCCTCTACCAATCTGACCTGAGCTCAATCCTCTCCATCGCCATGGCGCCGAACCAGACGGAGAAAGGGAAGAAGACCATGTCCTCAGCCAGCCCGCCTTCGACCGTCGAGCCCGTCGTCGGCCGATCGCAGGTGCTCAATGAGAAGGCCATGGACAAGGTCCGCCTTGCGCTCGCCACCAGCTTCAATGAATGGGGAGGGACGGCGGCCTGGCCTGTGTCCCGAGCTTCTGTCGATAGGACAGCCACCGAGGTCCAGTTCTTCATTGACGCCCTGTGGGCCGGTCTGGTCCCCCTTTCTCCGCCTTCTTCAACGTCATGCTTTCCCATTACCAGATTCATCTGCTGCACCTAGATCCCCAATCTATCGCTCTTCTTGCCGTCTTTGCCTTTGTCTGCGAGGCCATGGTGGGCATCGCCCCCTCCGTGGCCCTTCTGCGCCATTTGTTCTCGCAGCACCTGACCGACCCCCAGCAATGCTCTGGGTGCCTGAGCTTCCAGGCCGTGGCGGCGACGGCCGGCTTAGGGATTGACTTTGAACTCCCGCCGTCTGCGAGCGGGTTCCGAATGCGGTGGGTCCTCGCTTCGAAAGTTGTCCGGAGCTCTGAAGACCACTTCCAGTGTGATTGAGCCCATGCAATGGGCCTCTACACCTGGGATGACGCCCTTAAAGGTGGTTTTGGTGGGTTTGATCCTCGAGGGATCTATACCCATTTTGTGCACTGTATCCTGATAGAGCAGGTTCAGGCTGCTGCCGCCGTCCATAAGGACTCGAGTGAGGTGAAATCCATCGATGATGGGGTCTAGGACCAATGCGGCGGATCCGCCATGACGGATACTAGTGGGGTGGTCCCTGCGATCGAAGGTAATCGGACAAGAGGACCATGGGTTGAACTTTGGGGCGACGGGCTCCATCGCTTAGACGTCCCTTAGTGCACGCTTCTGTTCCCTCTTGGGAATGTGGGTTGTGTATATCATGTTCATCGCCTTCACTTGTGGGGGGAACCTCTTCTGTCCTCCCGTGTTCGGCGGCCGGGGCTCCTCCACGTCATCACTATGCAGCCCCTTGTCCTTGTTTTCGGCATTCAACTTGCCGGCCTGCTTGAACACCTAGCATTCTCTGTTGGTGTGATTGGCTGGCTTATCGGGGGTGCCGTGTATTTGACACGAGCGATCAAGTATGCGTCCAAACTGGAGGCCCGGAGTACTTCTTTTGAATGGCTTTTTCTGCTGACCGGATCTAGAGCCGCTGAATCCGGCATTGATTGTCGTATCATCGGTGTTATCGCCGTTGTTGCGGTGCTTGTGTCTGTTATGACGTGGTCTGCTGTTGGCATCTTTGGTATCGGAAGTGCCCGGATTCTTTGATGTGTTGTTGCTGCGAGCCAGCCAGCTATCCTCGCCCGCGCAAAAGTGGGTCATGAGTGTCGTGAGGTCTGCCATAGACTTTGGCTTCTCCTAGCCGAGGTGCCGGGCGAGCCACTCGTCACGGATGTTATGCTTGAATGCCGCTAAGGCCTCTGCATCCGGACAGTCAACGATTTGGTTTTTCTTAGTTAGGAACCGTGTCCAGAATTTCTTGGCCGATTCCCCAGGCTGCTGAGTTATATGGCTCAAGTCATCAGCATCCGGTGGTCGCACATAAGTGCCCTGGAAGTTGTTAAGGAATGCATCTTCCAAATCCTCCCAACTGCCGATGGAGTCTGCTCGCAAGCTATTCAGCCAATGCCGAGCTGGTCCTTTGAGTTTTAGTGGGAGGTACTTGATGGCATGCAGATCATTACCGCGAGCCATGTGGATGTGGAGGAGGAAATCCTTAATCCATACAACGAGATCTGTTGTACCATCATATGATTCGATATACGAGTTTAAAACCCTCCGGGAATTCGTGATCCATAACTTCATCAATGAAGCATAGGGGGTGTGCGGCGCCTCTGTGCTGGGCTATATCACGACGAAGTTCATATGAGTCTTGTCTACTGTATTCGGCTCGGCCAGATTTACTTTTAGTGTATCCGGTGTGACGGTCATCGTCCCGCGTTGGCTCGCACCCCCATGAACCATATATCAACCTTGCATGTTTTGCCCTGCTTTCCAATATGTCTCGCAGGTCCCGTGTGTTGCCCCGGGCCTTGGTATTTTTGTTTGAGTGGTGGCGGGGTACATGCTGAACTTTCAGGCTGAAACGCCTCTTTGGCTCGGCCACGAGGTGGCCGGTCAGCCGCATCGTACACTGGTGATGTAGGTTTCAATGCTTCCTCCTCGTGTTAGGGTAGCAACCTGCGCTTCGGGTAACTCTTGGAGGGGCGCTCGAGTTCATACTCCTCGGCCGCAAGGACTTCAGTCCATCCGTCTGCTAGGAAATCTTGATCAGCTCGAAGCTGTTGTTGCTTTTTCTTCAAGCTATTTGCTGTGGCTATAAGCCGGCGCTTGAAGCGCTCCTGCTCGACGGGATCCTCAGGCATGGTAAATTCTTCGCCGCCGAGGCTCACCTCATCTTCGGAGAGAGGCATGTAATTGTCCTCCTCCGATTCTCTATCTGCTGCCTGCTCTGGAGGGCTAGCTTGTTCACCCTCCCACTCTAAATCGTGCTGGAGGGGATTGTTGTTGTCTTCGGCACTATCCGGAGTGTTATTGTCTCTTGTACTGGTATCACTACTTTTGCTATGGCGGGACTTAGAGCGGCGCCTCTGACGTTGGCGCTTGGGTTGCTTCTTGGAGGGGTCATCCCCCGCTGTCTCATCGCCATTGCCTTCTTTGGGGGTGTCCACCATGTATATATCATATGATGAAGTGGCGGTCCAGTGCCCCGTGGGCGGTGGTTCCTGTTCGTCTCCTGCATCGTTGTCCATACCGTCAATGTCTTCGGAGTCGAAGTCGAGCATGTCGGTTAAATTGTCGACAATGGCCACTAAGTGGGTGGTGGGCGGGGAGCGAATTTCTTCGTCGTCCGCATCCCATTCTAGCCGGACATAGTTTGGCCAAGGTTCTCCTGACAAGGAGAGAGACCTTAATGAATTTAGCACGTCGCCGAAAGGTGAGTGCTGAAAGATATCCATGGAGGTGAACTCCATGATCGGCACCCAATCGGATTCGATAGGCACGGACGCAGGCGGCTCGGAGTCCGTGGCTGGAGACAAATCCAGTGGTTCGGCAACACGGCTCTCGTAAGGGGTGAAGTCAGTATCCTACTTTATCACCATTGAGAGTGCGGCCTGCATGGCCGGGTTTATCCACCCGTCCTCGGATGGTGCAATTTGCTCCAGATTGAAGGTCGGTGTAGTTGCAGGTGTGATCTCCCAAACACTATCCGACGGCAGAGCTAAATCATACTCATCGTGATCGTGCGACGCACCTGACATGGGCTCGAATCCTACGAAGATCAAGTCTCCGCGTATGTCGGTAGTGTAGTTTAAGTTTCCGAACCTGAACTGATGGTCAGGGGCATAGCTCTCGATATTCTCCACATGGCCAAGCGAGTTGGCCCGTAGTGCGAAGCTGCCGAATACGAAGATCTGTCCGGGGAGGAAAACCTCACCCTGGACCACATTGTTACCGATGATCAGAGGATCCATCAAGCTTTATGGCGACGGCACAGTGGAACTCTCAATGAAAGCTCCAATGTCGATGTCAAACCGGCGGATCTCGGGTAGGGGATCCCGAACTATGCGTCTAAGGCGGATGGTAACAGGAGGCGGGGGACACGATGTTTACCCAGGTTCGGGCCCTCTCGATGGAGGTAATACCCTATGTCCTGCTTGATTGATCTTGATGATATGAGTATTACAAGAGTTGATCTACCATGAGATCGTCGAGGCTAAACCCTAGAAGCTAGCGTATGGTATGATTGTCTGTTGTCCTACGGACTAAACCCTCCCGTTTATATAGACACCGGAGGGGGCTAGGGTTACACAGAGTCGGTTACAAGGAAGGAGATCTACATATCCGTATTGCCAAGCCTGCTTTCCACGCTAAGGAGAGTCCTATCCGGACACAGGACGAAGTCTTCAATCGTGTATCTTCATAGTCCAACAGTCCGACTAAAGGATATAGTCCGGCTATCCAGAGACCCCCTAATCCAGGACTCCCTCAGGCCCAGACCCCTGCGCCATAGGATTTAGACCGGCGTGCTGACCTCTCTGTTGTGCCTTGGTGGGGCTGCGACATGTTGATCTTCCGAGGACGGGCATGACCCAGGAAAGTGTGTCCGGCCAAAGGGGATCGGGCGTGTTGGGAAATGTGGTGCACCCCTGCAGGGAAGTTTATCTATTCGAATAGCCGTGTCCCTCGGTAAAAAGGATGACCCGGGAGTTGTACCTTGACCTTATGACAACTAGAACCGGATACTTAATAAAACACACCCTTTCAAGTGCCAGATACAACCGGTGATCGCTCTCTCACAGGGCGACGAGGGGAGGATCACTGAGTAGGATTATGCTATGTGATGTTACTTGGTGAACTCACCATCTACTCTCTTCTACATGCCGCAAGATGGAGGTTGCCAGAAGCGTAGTCTTTGACAGGACTAGCTACCCCCCTCTTATTCAGGCATTCTGCAGTTCAGTTCACTTATATTACCCCTTTCATTTGATACATTGCATTTGTAGTGTAGCTCCTTGCTTGTGAGTACTTTGGATGGTACTCACGATTGCTTTGCTTCCCCTTTCCCCCCTTTCTATACCCGATTGTTGCGACCAGACGGTGGAGTCCAGGAGCCAAACACCGCCGTCGACGATGACTCCTACTACACTGGAGGTGCCTACTACTACGTGCAGGCCGCTGACAACGACCAGGAGTAGTTCAGGAGGATCCCAGGCAGGAGGCATGCGCCTCTTTCGATATGTATCCCTGTTTGTGCTAGCCTTCTTAAGGCAAACTTGTTTAACTTATGTCTGTACTCAGATATTGTTGCTTCCGCTGACTTGTCTATGATCGAGCTCTTGTATCCGAGCCCTCGAGGCCCCTGGCTTGTAATATGGTGCTTGTATGACTTATTTTATTTGTAGAGTTGTGTTGTGATATCTTCCCATGAGTCCCTGATCTTGATCATACATGTTTGCGTGTATGATTAGTGTATGATTGAATCGGGGGCGTCAGAAGAAGGGAGCTATAGTCCCCACTCAATAGTTCCTTGCATCGAATGTGTGTGCCCGACATGGACAACCACAACAACTGTAGGACCATCGAGAAGTCAGCACATGATTCTCACTCCTATGGATGGCGGCCAGATAGGTTGTACCCTCATTTCACTTGTGTGCAACATTTATGGCTTTCTTATTCATCTAAGCATGGAAAATAGATTATCACATGTCACTGTATATTCATGTTGATCTCTTAAGAGTCTTGTCCAGGAGTTAACGTTGTTCCATAGTTCATATAAGAGACTTGTTCTTTAGGTAACGTTGTTCCATAGTTATCATCCATTAGCCAATGCTATCCCATAGGCTGGTGATTATACCACTTCTAGTATTACCTATAATGTTCTTTAATACTTTTGTGTGCCATCTAGTTAATCTTGAGTACAAACAATACATATTATGTAGCATTCATCTGTGTTCTCCCTTTAGTTTTTGAGACCTGTTGCTGCTAGTTAAGCCCAGTCCCACTATTTTTGTCGTCTCCTACAGGCACTCATTACATAAATCTAACTACTAGTTTTCTTCCATGCATGTCAGATATAATTGCACACACAGATATATCCACAAGAACCTCACGGAGCAATGTAACGGCCACCAAACTTGACGTCAATGATACCCAATATGATGGAACATGTAAAGGCAATTCTTCAGAAGAGTTGCAGAAAGATGATGAATCCTATTCATCCCACAAGGTCTTTACTCTAACTTGGCCCGTGATATGGGTACAACATGCATATAATGTCCTAGAGTGCATCTACTCTGTTGCAATACCATGTGCTTAGCCTGCTGATCATGCCTGTAAATATGCCATGCCTTCCTGTGTTTCAATACCTATTCCATTCATGATAACATGTTTTCAAATTCAAGTATTGTCATTCTACTCTGTCGCAATGCCATCATCTTAGTTTGGACATCTTGCTTCTGAATATCTTATGCATTGTTATTCATCAGTATGTACTCCGTCTGTCTACCATACCATGTTTTTTTTACATTGAAGTGATGTTCTAGTGGTCTGTTGCAATGCCATCTTAGTTTCCCAATCATACACGCATATGTTGCCTTAGTGTTTTTCTGTACGTATTCCGCTATCATACAATTTTACATTCAACTAGTGTTTTTTTACTCTGTTGTCCTGTCGTATCCCTAGCTCTTACATCATACTCCCTTCTTTCAAAACTCCAGATTACATGTCGCAGAAATGGATAAAAATGGATGTATCTAGAACTAAAATACGCCTAGACACATCCATTTATTTCCGGATGGAGGGGATACATGTCAATATGTCATGACTTTCTATTGTTCAATACCTATTCCATCTCCCTGTCGTAGCATGTTTTATAATTGAAGCACCATTCTTCTATATAAGGCATGCAAGGGGAAGATAGCTATGTTAGAATCTGAAGGGTTACAAACAAGGTCTTTGCAAAAGATCCAAATGCCACGAGATAGTAAACCAACTCGAGTGTTCATAGATACTGCCCCAGCATAGAGAAACCCGACTCCTAATGATAATAAGCAGATTCCAGTGGCCAAAGAACTAGTCCGCTCTAGTCCAGCAAAAATATGTCTCGCATCATGAAATTTTATAGCATTCAGATCATATTTTCTACATGTTTCTTACCCATCTCTCTTTTAGAAAATAAGCTTAAAGGATAGAAGACTTTCTAAACTAGGATCGTGTTCGAGGAAAGTATCTTGCGGGAATTCTCTCTGCTCCAATGCTGATGCAAGTACCTGTTGTATATCACTATATTTTTGCATCAGCATGTATTTTGTTAATCGGCATGAATCCAACCTTTATCTGATCTAAATTTACTTGTAGCAAAATGTATAATTAAAGGCGACAATGTTGATTTTTGTAAGGAAAACTGCCTGGTAGTTTTGCATACTGAGATGCATGAGTGCACTATCTCATATCATGCACATTACTAAATTGTAGTGTTGTTTTGGTTGCCCAATCATTCATTGTGTCAATGTTGCTGTCCTCTTACCTTACCTGGATGATGATAGTTGTGCCATATTGTGTTAATTTGGTCTAGGCTGGTGTGGTCTAGTTGCCCAAACATTCATTGTGTCAATGTTGTTTTCCTATTATCTGACCTGGCCAATGATAGCAATGCTAGTGTGTTAATTTGGTGTAGGCTGCTAAGATAAGAAGACAAACTCTGAAAACAGCATGGCAACCCCATTGTTTCTTTCCAATAAATCTAGGCCCGGTAATATGGCAATAACTCTTGATTAATCTATTCGGTTCCCCTCCTAATTTATGTTATGATGCAGTGGTTGAGACACTCTCCACTATCAATAATACAAGCCTACCAAAATTGCCATCTGAATCTGTTCGGTTTCCTCTGTCTCGAATCCAACGAAAAAAATGTATGTTTGTGAACCAGTTATTAGCTGAAGCAATGATGGAAATCATGGAGGAATCGGAGGTGCACATTCTTGCGGAACAACAACTGATCAATGTTTTCAGAGATAGCGTAGCAAAGAAGGAAGAACTTGCTCACATGTTTATGGGCATCATCTGCGCCGAGGTTACAGATTGTGAGGTTTTAGATTGTTAAGTTCTGTTCATTTATTTGCACTGGCATCATTCTTTGATTGCCCTGTGGATGTAATTTCCTATAATATATGCTGGATGTGCTATTTTTTCCTTGTATGATGTACATTTTCTTAGCGTTCCTCGCATTCTAGCTAACTGGTCGCTAGGAAGCCAAAAAAGCAGTGAAATTAATAGCTAGCTCCAACAGTCGTTTGATGTTATCTAATTGGGCCTACATACATGTTCAAACTTTAGGAGGCCCATTAAGTTGATGGGTCGTAACCAGGCCGAAAGCTCTATCGAGCCGCTATAATTGAAACGAGCCAACAATTAATGCTTGGCCCTGTTACCTCCCGGGTCGTTAACAGGCCGACACTAAAGCGGGCAATAAGTGGGCCCATTCGATTTCATAGGCCGTTGATAGGCTGATACTAAGGTCGGGCTATATATGGCCCAACTGTATTGTGGGCATTTAGCAGGACAAAAGAGACAGCAGGCTCGTACTGGACAATGAAGATCATGGGCCGCTAAGAGGCCGCAAGTTAGGTCGGACTGTATATGGCCCACCCGTGCTGTGGGCCTTTAGCAGGCCGAAAGAGAAACCGGGCTGGCATTGGACCATGAAGAGCATGGGCCATTAAGAGGCCAGAACCCAGGTCTGACTGCAAATGGCCTAACTCATTTATGGGCCGTTAACAGGCTGAAAGACACACTGGGCTGGAAATTGGCACAACACTTAAATGGGTCGCTAAAAGGGCGAAAGACGTACATCCTAAAAATTGGCCCATCCCTTGAATGGGCTGTTAATAGGCTAAAACTACATTAGGCTGATATTGAGCCCAAATATATATCAGGCTGTTAACGGGCTCGAACTGATGATGGGATGCAATGGTGTCAAATAGTTAACGGGCCATTGACATGCCGAATTGGCACATCTCGTATGGGCCGTGGGCTTAAATGGACTAGACACAAGTAGGCCCTATATGGGCCGGCCTGCTAATTTTGACTAGGCCGGCCTCTTTTACCTAAATGGGCCACTGTTGGGCCTTGCCATGTGTCAACGTATCATAGGAGCCTCCCATACAATGAGTGGATGACATATGTCCCAACGCTGAGCCGGCACGTGGATCCTCCGGTGAATGAGAATTTTACATGTGGAAAATCCCCATTGGTCCGGGCTGTTAATGGGTTATCAGATCCAAACCAGAACCTGATGGCTTAATGGCGACCCATTATGGTGGATGCCACGTATCAGTTACCATTGACGAAAACACTTCCATGACACGCCATTTATCATCATGGAAGTGGACACTTCCCTAATGATAACTTTGATATTGTCATGGAACACTTCTACGACAGCGCAAGTATGACTATCTTGATTCTGTCACAAAATCGTCATAGATGTAGATGCATGACAGAAAACGTGACCTACTGTGACAAACACGTATCATCACGAAAGTGGGTTTTTAGTGCAAGCTTGACCCTGAATCTGCGCACAATGATGGTCTTGGCACTAGAATCTAACGGCCCCAACCTGGACCCAAGTTGTCAGTTTCCTGAGATGCTTTCCGCGCCTAGAGAAGCTATATATCTAGGTGATGTTCCTTTCCTGTTAAATGTTAACCATAAGGGAGTTCAATTTTTGATACCTTTTCCCAAGTGTACAATGACAATTTACTATGATTTCTGAAGGAATTTTGGAGGATTTTAGTACATACATGCCCCCCCCCCCATATTGGTTTCTTGATTCATATGGTTACAATCCATAAGCATTTCTCTTTTTGATTCATCTGTACTAGTTTTCTTAGGGAATTTTTCATCCACTCCAACCTCTTGTGAAGAAGGCTACATTTTTATAGATTGTAATCAGATGCCCATGTTAATCATATCAGATCAAATATGGCACGTTAGTGCATTTTATAAATCCCGCAAACCAAATAGGCCTGTAGTAGTGTTCAAAAATGCATGTAGGCACTAACACGTTTTCTTTTTGCAGATAAGATTAGGCCCGGTGGTGGATAATGTGATACAATATAACAATCACATCGAATGCCTAGATCTGCATCTCTCAGAAATTACTTTAAACTCCTATCGAGGGACCTTACCGGAGATTATATTCGCCAGGTTCTTTGTTGTCAGAGAAAGGGTGCTAAAGGTAATGAGGTTTGCCCTACATTTATTTGTCAAAAATGAATGTTTTGTTGATCAGCGCCGACGGCTGCAGCAGAATGGAAAAGGCTCTGAAAAAGCTGAATTTCATTTTGGAACTTCAGATGATAGAGTAATCAAAAGTCATTGTGTTAACCCCATACATGACTTGTCAGTGGTTGATCCCTTTGCAGAAATGACAAGGTTTCGAAACCAGACTTACAAGTGGTAATATTAGTTTGAACCTCTCTTGTATCCATGTTCAGCTGATCAGCGCAAGCGTTTGCAGCTGAATGAACTGAATTTCATTTCTAATATCAGTTTGAACCTTTTAATCTTCAAATTTGAGCCATATAACTTTGAAATTTGAACCTTGTAATATTATGGGCTTCTGTGGTACAATCGTTGAAATGGCATCATATGAGACTCGTATATTAGTAGTACTATTTTTACCTGAACTTAATGCAATGGACTTAGATTTTATTAACCATTCTCGAATATGTCTCCCTTGTCGATCTCATAGCAAACAATCTATATAGAAAACTCAACTGCGATCTTCAACATTATTGCACATAGTTGGTTTCTTCAACCGTGTGCCCTGTAGAGCGCAGAATTAATTAACGCATTAGAGTGTCCATCATCACCCTTCTGTGTAACTTTAACCTCATCACCCACGGGTAAACTTATGATCAAAGTCATTCCACACACTTTGTTTTCACAAAGTTTTTTGCCAATAAACGCCCATGATTTGCCCCTCTTCTAGCCGACGCGTGGCCAAACTAGGCGGACGGGAAGCTTGCGCGGTTGCGCGCGGTAAACAGTGTTGTGGCGCGGGAACATGCTCACTAACGATACATTTGGGGCCTCTTAGAGCCCACACGTGGTCAAATGAAACACATGTGGGGTTCTCAAGCATGCACTGGAATCCTCCATTTTGAACATGGTGACAAGACGTGACGATTACAGGCCGGCCAGCCCCCATTTATTAAAGTGGACATTTAACCCTTGTGTCTCTTCAACCTTTCAATCGTGCCCTACTATTGCAAGAATCACACCCACCACGACAAATTCTTAGAGGGTATCCTGCGCAGCTCCAATGGCGCTCCGAGCGGCTGTCGACAACGAGCAGCAGTTCACCATGCATGCCATGGTGGACACCCACAGAAGGTTCATGAGCTCTCGGTGGTGTACACCAACAACCCGATCTGGGTGGAGCACTCCATCCACATCATGTAGCAGTTACTTTCTGAGGAGAAGTACAAGGTGGTCAGGTTCAACCTCGAGTTCACCCGCGCTCATGTCGGGTCTCGTCCCAAGGTCGCTGTTGCCAAGATGTGCGTGCGATATCATGTCCTTGTCTACCACTACTGCCTGGCCATAAGGCCTTACGAGAGTTTTGCCAGGTTTGTCAACAACCCTCACTACATGTTCGCTAAAGTGGACATCGCCAACAATGTAAAGTTTCTCAACAATTCGGGCATCGCCTTCCAGAATCATGTCGACATCCAAGGCCAATACAAGATCTGGAGTAGCAAGGAGCTTGAGAAGGACTCACTGGTTCACCTCACCGAGGCCATTGCTACCTCTTGAGCATGCGTTGGTTTTCCCTCGAAGAGGAAAGGGTGATGCAACAAAGTAGCGTAAGTATTTACCTCATTTTTTGAGAACCAAGGTATCAATCCAGTAGGAGACTACACACAAGTCACCTAGTACCTGCACAAATAATCAAGAACCTCGCAACCAACGAAATAAAGGGTTGTCAATCCCTTCACGTCACTTACGAAAGTGAGATCTGATAAAGATAATAAGATAAATATTTTTGGTATTTTTGTTGTATAGATTGGAAAATAAAGATTGCAAAATAAATAGTAAACTAGAACTATAGATTGGAAACTTATATGATGCAAAGTAGACCCGGGGGGCATAGGTTTCACTAGTGGCTTCTCTCATGATAGCATGTATTATGGTGGGTGAAGAAATTACTGCCGAGCAATTGATAGAAAAGCGCATAGTTATGATGATATCTAAGGCAATGATCATGAATATAGGCATCACGTCCATGTCAAGTAGACCGAAACGATTCTGCATCTACTACTGTTACTCCACACATCAACCGCTATCTAGCATGCATCTAGAGTATTAAGTTCATAAGAACAGAGTAACACATCAGGCAAGATGACATGATGTAGAGGGATAAACTCAAGCAATATGATATAAACCCCATCTTTTTATCCTCGGTGGCAACAATACAATACGTGCCTTGCTGCCCCTGCTGTCACTGGGAAAAGGACACCGCAAGATTGAACCCAAAGCTAAGCACTTCTCCCATTGCAAGAAAGATCAATCTAGTAGGCCAAACTAAACCGATAATTCAAAGATACTTGCAAAGATATAAAATCATGCATGTAAGAATTTAGAGAAGAACCAAATAATATTCATAGATAATCAAATTCATAAACCCACAATTCATCGGATCTCGGCAAATACACCGCAAAAGAGTATTACATTGAATAGATCTCTAAGAACATCAAGGAGAACTTTGTATTGAGAACCAAAGAGAGAGAAGAAGCCATCTAGCTAATAACTATGGACCCGAAGGTCTGTGGTATTTTAAACTACTCAGACATCATCGGAGAGGCTATGGTGTTGATGTAGAAGCCCTCCGTGATCGAATCCCCCTCCGGGAGATTGCCAGAAAAGGCCCCATATGGGATCTCGCGGGTACAGAAGGTTGTGGCAGTGGAAAAGTGGTTTCGTGGCTCTCCTGGATGTTTTTAGTGTACGTGGGTATATATATGCGAAAGAAATACGTCCGTGGAGCTCTGTGGGGCCCACGAGGGGGGCGCCTACCCCCTCGGCGCGCCCCCTGCCTTGTGGAAGCTTCCCGGACTTCCAGACTTGTACTCCAAGTCTCCTGGGTTGCGTTTGTTCAAAGAAAGATCCTTGCGAAGGTCTTGTTCCGTTTGGATTCCGTTTGATATTCCTTTTCTGTGAAACACTGTAATAGGCAAAAGAACAGCAATTTGCACTGGGCCTTCGGTTAATAGGTTAGTCCCAAAAATAATATAAAAGTGTATATTAAAGCCCATTAAACATCCAAAACAGATAATATAATAGCATGGAACAATCAAAAACTATAGATACGTTGGAGACATATCAAGCATCCCCAAGTTTAATTCCTGCTCGTCCTCGAGTAGGTAAATGATAAAAATAGAATTTTTGATGTGGAATGCTTCCTACCATAATTTTCAATGTAATTTTCTTTACTATGGCATGAATATTCAGATCCGAAAGATTCAAGACAAAAGTTTAATGTTGACATAAAAATAATAATACTTCAAGCATACTTACAAAGTAATCATGTCTTCTCAAAATAACATGGCCAAAGAAAGCTATTCCTACAAAATCATATAGTCTGGCTATGCTCTATCTTCATCACATAATATATTTAAATCATGCGCAACCCCGATGACAAGCCAAGCAATTGTTTCATACTTTTGATGTTCTCAAACTTTTTCAATCTTCACGCAATACATGAGCGTGAGCCATGGACATAGCACCATAGATGGAATAGAATGGTGGTTGTGGAGAAGACAAAAAGGAGAAGATAGTCTCACATCAACAAGGCGTATCAACGGGCTATGGAGATGCCCATTAATAGATATCGACGTGAGTGAGTAGGGATTTCCTAGCAACGGATGCACTAGAGCTATAAGTGAATGAAAGCTCAAAAAGAAACTAAGTGGGTGTGCATCCAACTCGCTTGCTCACGAAGACCTAGGGCATTTTGAGGAAGCCCATCATTGGAATATACAAGCCAAGTTCTAAAATGAAAAATTCCCACTAGTATATGAAAGTGACAAAATAGGAGACTCTCTATCATGAAGATCATGGTGCTAATTTGAAGCACAAGTGTGGAAAAAGGATAGTAGCATTGCCCCTTCTCTCTTTTTCTCTCATTTTTTTATTTGGGCCTTTTCTCTTTTTTTATGGCCTCTTCTTTTTTTCGCCCGGAGTCTCATCCCGACTTGTGGGGGAATCATAGTCTCCATCATCCTTCCCTCACATGGGACAATGCTCTAATAATGATGATCATCACACTTTTATTTACTTACAACTCAAGAATTACAACTCGATACTTAGAAAAAAATATGACTCTATGTGAATGCCTCTAGCGGTGTACCAAGATGTGCAATGATTCAAGAGTGACATGTATGAAATTATGAACGGTGGCTTTGCCACAAATACGATGTCAACTACATGATCATGCAAAGCAGTATGACAATGATGAAGCGTGTCATAATAAATGGAATGGTGGAAAGTTGCATGGAAATATATCTCGGAATGGCTATGGCAATGCCATAATAGGTAGGTATCGTGGATGTTTTGAGGAAGGTAAATGGTGGGTTTATGGTACCGGCGAAAGCTGCACGGTACTAGAGAGGCTGGCAATGGTGGAAGGGTGAGAGTGCGTATAATCCATGGACTCAACATTAGTCATAAAGAACTCACATACTTATTGCAAAAATCTATTAGTTATCAAAACAAAGTACTACCCGCATGCTCCTAGGGGGATAGATTGGTAGGAAAAGACTATCGCTCGTCCCCGACTGCCTCTCATAAGGAAGACAATCAAAAAATAGATCATCCTCCGACTTCATCGCATAACGGTTCACCATACGTACATGCTACGGGAATCACAAACTTTAACACAAGTATCTCTCAAATTCACAACTACTCAACTAGCATGACTCTGATATCACCATCTTCATATCTCAAAACAATCATCAAGTATCAAACTTCTCATAGTATTCAATGCACTTTATATGGAAGTTTTTATTATACCCATCTTGGATGCCTATCATATTAGGAATAATTTTATAACCAAAGCAAATTACCATGCTGTTCTAAAAGACTCTCAAAATAATATAAGTGAAGCATGCGAGATCAATAATTTCTATAAAATAAAACCACCATCTTGCTCTAAAAGGATATAAGTGAAGCACTAGAGCAAAATTATCTAGCTCAAAAGATATAAGTGAAGCACATAGAGTATTCTAATAAATTCCGATTCATGTGTGTCTCTCCCAAAAGGTATGTACAGCAATGATGATTGTGGTAAACTAAAAAGCCAAGACTCAATCATACCAGACACTCCAATCAAAACACATATCATGTGGTGAATAAATATATAGCCTCAAGTAAAGTTACCGATAGACGAAGATGAAAGAGGGGATGCCTTCCGGGGCATCCCCATGTTTAGGCTTTTGGTTGTCCTTGAATTTTACTTTGTTGTGCATTGGGCATCCCCATGTTTAGGCTCTTGCCACTCCTTGTTCCAAAATCCACCAAATCTTTACCCAAACACTTGAAAACTTCACAACACAAAACTCAATAGAAAAATCTCGTGAGCTCCGTTAGTATAAGAAAATAAACCACCACTTTAAGGTACTGTAATTAACTCATCCTTTATTTATATTGGTAGTAAACCTACTGTATTCCAACTTCTCTATGGTTCATACCCCCCGATACTATCCATAGATTAATCAAAATAAGCAAACAGCACGCGAAAAACAGAATCTGTCAAAAACAGAACAATCTGTAGGAATCTGAAGGTTTCGAATACTTCTGTAACTCCAAAAATTCTGAAAAATTAGGACGACCAGGAAAATTTGTATATTTATCTACTGCAGTTGGAATTGGTATTTTATCATTCTCTGGTAAAACATGAAAATTATTTTCGTGAGTGCATACTTTCTGTTTTTATCAGCAAGATCAAACAATAATCACCCAAGAAGATCCAAAAGGCCTTACTTGGCACAAACACTAATTAAAACATAAAAAACACAATAATAACAGAGGCTTGATAAATTATTTATTACTAAACAGGAAGAAAAAGCAAAGAACAAAAATAAAATCGGGTTGCCTCCAAACAAGCACTACCGTTTAACGCCCCTAACTAGGCATTGATAATTTCAATGATGCTCACATGAAAGACAAGAATTGAAGCACAAAGAGAGCATCATGAAACACGTGACAAACACATCTAAGTCTAACATACTTACTATGCATAGGCATCTTATATGCAAACAAATTATCATAGCAAGCAAAAACTAGCATATGCAAGGAAGCGGAAAGAAACAATAGCAATCTCAACATAATGAGAGGTAATTTAGTAACATGAAAATTTTTACGATCATATTTTCCTCTCTCATAATAATTACATGTGGGACCATAAGCAAATTCAACAAAATAGCTATCACATAAAATATTTTCAACACGATCCACATGCATGCAAAGTTGACACTCTTCCAAAATACTGGGATTAAAATTAACTAAAGTAATGACCTCTCCGAACCCACTTTTATCAAAAATTTCATAAGATTGAACATTCTCCAAATATGTGGGATCTAAAGTTGATACTCTTCCAAACTCGCTTTCCATATTATTGCAAACATTATTATCAATCTCATATTTGTAAGTGCATCTAGTGCCACCCCTAGTTGGTTTTGGAGTATTTACGACAAACCTAGTTGAGGGACTGATGTGTTTGTGAGAATTGCAGGATAACACAGGTAGAAGTCCCTCGTTGATTCGGTTTTCCTACCAGAGATGACCCCTAAAAATGTATGAAGACATTGATGTCAAAGGTGGTATATGAAGATATTCACATTGAAGACTATGACAAGAGAAGACATCGCATGAAGCCTATGGAGCTCGAAGACTTAGATCTTTCGTAGTTCTTTTTCTTCTTTGTTGAGTCATATGAACCACCGTACTATTAAGTGGGGTCCAAGAGAACCAGTCAGAATGACTGAAGTGATGCTTAACCAAAACCTATGTCTTCGAGTGAAGATTATGAGAGCGAAACTTGTCTAGAGTCGGAAAAGTCAGCTTTGCTTGTAGCCCAAGTAAAGCTGCCGCGTGAGTTTGAAATCTGACCGTTGGAACACGTGTCAGTTCCTTAGTGAATTAGGGTCATTTCGGACAAATCAGGCCGGGTTGCCTAGTGGCTATAAATAGCCCACCCCCTACAACCATAAACGGTTGGCTGCTCAGAGTTAGAGTACGGCTTTTGTCGTTTGAGAGCAACCCACCTCGAAGCCTTTGAGAGAGAATTCCTTGCGAGGACAAAGCCCTAACCACCCAGAGCCTCAGAGTGTTAGGCATCACTTAAGTCTTCTTGTCTGTGTGATCTGAAGACTTATTACACTTGAGGACTGTAAATCCTCCAGCCGGTTAGGCGTCACGTTCTGAGCATCCAAGAGACACTGTGGATTGCCGGTGAACGAAGTCTGTGAAGGTTTGGGAGTCTACCTTGAATACTTACCAGAGTGATTGGGCGAGGTCTGTGTGACCTTAGCTCAAGGGGAATACGGTGAGGACTGGGTGTCCTGAGCTGCGTGTTCAGGACTGGGTGTCCGGGACTGTGTGTCCTCAGGTTTAAATACCTAGCCGCCCTAACCAGACGTACAGTTGTCACAGCAACTGGAACTGGTCCAACAAATCATTGTCTTCAACGAGTCACTGGTTTCATCCTTCCCTTCCCTTTACTTACTGTTACTCCTTGTGAAGTCATTGTATGTTTGCACTATCTTTTGTCTTCACTGAGTGACTGCGTGTTCTGGTTGGCTTCATAACATCTTCCTACCTGATCCTTACTACATTGCTGCTATTAGTCATTGTACTCTCACTCCATTGAATACTTGACTATGGTTTGCCTAGTGTAGTCTACCTTCTGCTGCATGGTAATAGGTTTATTTCTATCGTTTGTCTTCGAAACTTCCACGTTTTGAAGACTTCCATAAAAATCGCCTATTCACCCCCCTCTAGTCGATATAACACACTTTCAATTGGTATCAGAGCAAGGTAATCCCTTGTTCTGTGTGATTCGGTTTAACCACCTGGAGTTTTAGCTATGTCGACTGCAGGGATAATCAAAGTCTCCGCTGCGTGCCCCGTCTTCGATGGAACTGAATATCCCTACTGGAAGAATAAGATGCGCATGCATCTTGAAGCCATTGACGTCGACCTATGGTATGTCGTCAAGAACGGCGTTCCCAAGGCTGGAGAAGGTGTCACTGCTGTTGACGTCAAGAAGTTCGTTCAACTGGACTCTACTTCCAAGAATATCATCTATGGTCATCTGACCAAAGGACAGTATGGCCGCGTGAGTGCTTTGGAAACATCTAAGCTAGTCTGGGACTGGCTCTCCAAGGTCAACGAAGGCGTCTCAACCCAGAGAGATCAGAGAATCAGTGTCCTTCGCAACCTCTTCAACCGCTTCAAGAGAAATGACAATGAGAATGTCCAGCTCATGTTTGATTGACTCACTGACATCACGAATGAGCTTCAAGACCTTGGTGCTACTGAGATCACCAAGAATGAAGTCGTCAAGACACTACTGAGATCACTTGACAGTTCATTTGACACCCTAGCCCTGATGATTCAAGAACGTCCTGATTTCAAGACACTCGATCCGTCTGACATACTTGAGAGGCTCAACACACATGAGTTTTAGCTTTCTGAGAAAAGAGATATCTACGGTCCAAACTATGGGCGAACTCGTGCCTTGAAGGCAAAAGCTGTCTCCTCATCTGAAGAAGAATCTGACAGCAGTTCTGATGATCCTGAAGACATTGGAAGGGAACTTGCTATGCTTGTGAAGAAGTTCCAAAAATTAACCAAGAAGAAAGGTTTCAGAAAGTCTTCACGATCAAGCTCAAGGAATGATGAAGCTTCTTCTCATGACTACAAGAATAAAACATGTCACAAGTGCAAGAAACCTGGCCACTTCATCTCTGAGTGTCCGCAGTGGGACAATGAGAACAAAAAGAAGAAGAAGAGAAAGGAATATGACTCTGACGACAAGAAGAAGAAGAAGAAATACTCAAAGTCTTCTTCCAAGTTTTCCTCAAGGTCTTCATCACACAAGAAGAGCTCATCTGGCAAGGCACATGCATTTGTTGGCAAGGAAATGGATTCAGAGGAGGAGTCCGCTTCTGAGGAGGCGGAGGTGGAGTCTGAGGAGGAGTCTGATTCTGGCATCGCAAGTCTGGCTACAGCATACGTTGCCAAGTCCATCTTCAACACTGAAGACAATGACTGCATCACCAACACCGATGCAAATGACAAGGACTACTCCGCTCCTACCTACTTCTTCATTGCACGCGGTGCCAAGGTAAACACATGCACTACTCACTATCAAACATCTAGTGACGATGACTATGATTGTGGTTCAAAACCCAGCTACAAAACACTTGCTAAAATTGCAACTGAACAATAGAAAGCCATGGAACATATTCAAAAACTGTTAGACAAAAGCGATGATCTGTTAGGCGCTGAAATGACTTGATCTGAGTCCTTAATTGAAGACATAAAAAATCTTCACGTTAAGTATGAGGAACTTGAAAGTCGTCATGAAATGCTCTCAACAACTCATGAAAAGCTTTCCTATGATTATCTTCAAAGGAAGCAAGATCTTGAGAAATTGAGAGCGGCTCATGAAGATCTTTAAAAGGAAAATGAGTCACTTCGCGCCAAACAGATCAGTTCCGCTCAGGAAGGATTTGAACCACCATGTCTTAAATGCATTGAGCGTGATAATACTACTTCTGTTGCTGAATGTTCTACTGCTGCTACTGTTGCAATATCTTCAACTGTTGATGTGGAAACTAACCCCTCTGCTGAGGATACCACTGCTATTGCTGATGAGAATGCTAGGTTGAAGACATTGCTTGAAACAGGGATGTACAAAAGTCTTAAAGGGCATCAGACACTATGTGATGTCCTCAAAAAGCAGATCTTGAACTGAAACCCGAGGAAAGAGGGTGTTGGGTTCGTAAGGAAAATGAATGATGATGGCTCTTACTAGAAACCTGAGCAGTACCCCAAAACCACATGGGTTGCTGCAAAGGAATCTTCAGCAGATCCATCCACTCTATCTGGCTTCACTTGTGCAAACCCCATTGTCATTGATGAATCCTTTGATGCAAACTATAAACTGTTTAAGAATCAGAATGGTGAAGTGTTTGCCAGGTACATTGGTACTAACTGCAGGAATGGACCGCCTATTAAGAAGATCTGGGTTCGAAAAAGTGTCTGGAGAATCTTCCTGTGAATGTCATCATGACACCACATGTGAATAAGACAAACCCCAGACCACAGGCTTCATACAGACAGAGGACTCACCTGAGTCGCACTAACGCAAATATTTTGCAGGGAAACCATGCTCAGGCCTATGAATATGAGCGCGGTTCATCAAACCACCATGTTCATAAGACCAAGAACTATTCTACTTATTCTTATGAGTACTATTGTCCGCCTGCAAAACTGTTTGCTAGGGCTCCAAAGCCAAAGTTCTCAGATGCTGCACTTAGACTTATTGCTTCTAAGCCACCCTTGAAGATGTGGGTGGCTAAGAAAGCTTAACTCTCCTTTTGCAGGGAAAGGTCTCCAGCAGAAAACCAAAATCGTCTGACACTATTGCTGGGGACCTTACACATCTTGTAGGGCGCAAGATCAAATGCCCGAATGGTCTTACTATGTACTTCGTTCCTGAATCACTTGCTACTCTCCCTATTAGTCCTAATCTGGATCTAAGCTTTCATAACCCACTGGTTCGTCAAATGTTTTTGCTTCACAATTCTCTTTGTGAAGCCTATCCCCCTAACTGCACTGTAGGGTACGACACCAGCGTCTTCAGAATGGATTATTGATAGTGGGTGTACCAATCACGTGACTAACAAAAGAAGCCTTCTTATGGACTCAACCTTACGTCCATCCGACAAGAGTCACATCACATTTGCTGACACTGGTAAAAGTAAGGGTATCGGAAAGATGATTTGTACGTGGTAGATTTCTCAGCAGGACCACAGCTTGCCGTATGTCTTCTAGCAAAAGCTTCAGAATGCTAGCTCTGGCATCGGAGACTAGGGCATGCTGGCATGAGGAACCTCCACACCCTTGCAAATAAGAAGCATGTCATAGGCATCGAGGGCGTCAAGTTCAAGAAAGATCACTTATGCGGTGCCTGTGAAGCAGGAAAGATGACGAGGGCCAAACATCCCTCGAAGACAATCATGGCAACCACTCGACCCTTCGAACTACTCCACATGGATCTTTTCGGTCCCACTCATTACTCAACTCTTACTACTACTGCTTGTCTCTATGGCTTTGTCATTGTTGATGATTATTCTAGATATACTTGGGTGCACATAATCCTCTACAAGACTGAAGTGCAGGATGTCTTCAGACGCTTTGCCAATCGAGCAATGAACAACTATGGCACCAAGATAAAGCACATCAGAAGTGACAATGGCACTGAATTCAAGAACACTAGCCTTGATACATATCTTGATACTTTGGGCATCACACATGAATTCTCAGCTCCGTACATGCCACAACAGAATGGTGTCGTCGAACGCAAGAATAGAACACTCATAGAGATGGCCAGAACGATGCTAGATGAATACAAGACTCCAAGAAAATTCTGGCCTGAAGCCATTGATACTGCATGCCATACAATCAATCGTGTTTATCCTCACAAGCTTCTGAACAAGACATCTTATGAGCTCCTTACTGGCAAGAAGCCAAATGTCAGTTACTTCAAAGTATTTGGCGCCAGGTGCTGGATCAAGGATCCACATCACACTTCAAAATTTGCACCAAAAGCACATGAGGGTTTTATGCTTGGATATGGAAAGGATTCACACTCCTACAGTGTCTTCGATCTCTTTCATTATAAAGTGGTTGAAATAGTGGATGTGCGGTTTGATGAGACTAACGGTTCACAAAGAGAGCACCTCCCAAATGTGCTAGATGAAGTTCCATCCAGCGAATCAATCAAGCTAATGGGAACTGGAGAAATCATACCCTCTGAAGCTCAACCTGAAGAGGGACTTATCATCTCCGCACCTGATCAACCTGAAGACAATGCTCAGCCTGAAGACAATCCCACTAACAATGACAATGATCAGCAAGAGCAAAACCTTCGCCCTGTACATCCTCGTGTTGCCAATGAAGTGCAGATTGAGAGAATAATTGATAGCATCAATGCCCCTGGTCTGCTCACTCGTTCAAGGGCAACTCAGCTAGCAAATTTCCGTGGGCACTTCACATTCGTCTCAATAACAGAACCCAAGAAAGTTGAAGAAGCCTTCATGGAACCTGAATGGATTCAAGCTATGCAAGAAGAGCTTCAACAGTTTGAGCTGAATAATGTATGGGAACTGGTTAAGCATCCTGATCCTCGGAAGCACAACATAATAGGCACCAAATGGATATACCGCAACAAGCAAGATGAGCATGGTCAAGTTGTCAGAAACAAAGCTCGTCTCGTTGCTCAAGGATATACTCAAGTGGAAGGCATTGACTTCGATGAAACATTTGCTCCTGTGGCTAGACTGGAAGCCATACGCATACTGCTAGCCTATGCAAATCATCATAACATACTTCTATATCAAATGGATGTGAAGAGCGCCTTTCTCAATGGCAAGATTGAAGAAGAAGTGTATGTTTCACAACCGCCTGGCTTTGAAGATCCAAAACATCCTGACATGGTATACAAGCTCAACAAGGCACTGTATGGCCTCAAACAAGCCCCTCGGGCTTGGTATGACACACTCAAATACTTCCTGAAGAGCAAAGGCTTCATACCTGGTTCCCTCGACCCTACTCTCTTCACGAAGACATATGATGGTGAACTGTTTGTGTGCCAAATATATGTGGATGACATCATCTTCGGCTGCACCAATCAGAAGTACACTGAAGAGTTTGGATATATGATGCAAGAGCAATATCAGATGTCCATGATGGGAGAGCTGAAGTTCTTCCTCGGTCTTCAAATACGACAGCAATGCAACGGCATCTTCATATCTCAAGAGAAGTATCTCAAAGATTGCCTGAAGAAGTTTGGTATGCAAGACTGCAAAGGCTTCACGACGCCAATGCCAGCCAAACATCATCTGGGTCCCGACGACAATGGTAAAGAGTTCGATCAAAAGGTATACCGCTCCATGATTGGTTCTTTACTTTATCTATGTGCATCTAGGCCAGATATTATGGTTAGTGTTTGCATGTGTGCTCAATTCCAAGTGGCACCAAAGGAGTCACATCACTTAGCTGTGAAGCGAATTCTTCGATATTTGGCTCTGAAAGTGCAACTATCCCTAGGTGGTTTTGGTAATTCATAACAACATATAGCTCATTGAGCTAATGCTATTCCAAGATGATTATTTCAGGAAAGCTTAATGATTGGCATGGCATGGATGTGAAAGTGGAACCCTCAAAATGCTAAGGACAAAGGATTGGCTCAAGCTCAAAAGCTCAAGACTCTTCATTTTATATTTTAGTGATCCAAGATCACATTGAGTCTTTAGGAAAAGCCAATACTATCAAGGAGGGATGAGGTGTTGCTTAATGAGCCTCTTGCTTCATGTGCTTAGTGATTTCCCATATCCACATATGACCTAAACCCTAAGCCAAACTCGGTCCTGCCGATTCTTTCTATCCGGCGCCACCGAGTTTCACTTGTCATAAGCCACTGCCAAACCCTAGCAATTCGGTTCTACCGATAGGGATCTCGGTCTCACCGAGATGGGATTGCAAACTCTCTGTTTCCCTTTCGTAACTTTTCGGTCTCACCAAAAGATCGAATCAGTCCCACCGAGATTGTAATGTAAATTCAGTGTTTCCTTTTTGTAACTTTTCGGTCTCACCGAAAGAGCAAATCGGTCCCACCGAGTTTGCCTGACCAACTCTCTGGTTAGCTTATTACCAAAATCGGTCCCACCGAGTTTGTGTAATCGGTCTCACCGAGATTACGTTATGCCCAAACCCTAACCATATCGGTCCTACCGAGTTGCATGTCAGTCCCACCGAAAATCTCTAACGGTCACTAGGTTTACCTTTTCGGTCCGACCGAGTTTGTTGATTCGGTCCCACCGAGATTAGAAAACTGTGTGTAACGGTTGGATTTTCTGTGGAGGCTATATATACCCCTCCACCTCCTCTTCATTTGTGGAGAGAGCCATCAGAACACATACACAATTCCAACTCATATGTTCTGAGAGAGAACCACCTACTCATGTGTTGAGACCAAGATATTCCATTCCTACCATATGAATCTTGATCTCTAGCCTTCCCCAAGTTGCTTTCCACTCAAATCTTCTTTCCACCAGATCCAAATCCTATGAGAGAGAGTTGAGTGTTGGGGAGACTATCATTTGAAGCACAAGAGCAAGGAGTTCATTACCTACACACCATTTGTTACTTCTTGGAGAGTGCTGTCTCCTAGATTGGCTAGGTGTCACTTGGGAGCCTCCGACAAGATTGTGGAGTTGAACCAAGGAGTTTGTAAGGGCAAGGAGATCGCCTACTTCGTGAAGATCTACCGCTAGTGAGGCAAGTCCTTCGTGGGCGATGGCCATGGTGGGATAGACAAGGTTGCTTCTTCGTGGACCCTTTGTGGGTGGTTGCTTCTTCGTGGACCCTTCGTGGGTGGAGCCCTCGGTGGACTCGCGCAACCGTTACCCTTTGTGGGTGGAGCCCTCCGTGGACTCGTGCAACCGTTACCCTTCGTGGGTTGAAGTCTCCATCAACGTGGATGTAGGATAGCACCACCTATCCGAACCACGGGAAAAACATCCGTGTCTCCAATTGCGTTTGAATTCTCCAAACCCTTCCCTTTACATTCTTGCAAGTTGCATGCTTTACTTTCCGCTGCCAATATACTCTTTGCATGCTTGCTTGAATTGTGTGATGATTGCTTGACTTGTCCTACAATAGCTAAAATCTGCCAAGAACTAAAATTGGGAAAAGGTTAAGTTTTTATTTGGTCAAGTAGTCTAATCACCCCCCTCTAGACATACTTTCGATCCTACAAGTGGTATCAGAGCTTTGGTCTCCATTTGCTTTGATCTCCATAGATTTTGGTGGTCATAGCCTTGGTTTCACAACCTAGGAGAGTATGGCGTCTAGCGAGGGAAATTATCACCGTAGAGGTCCTTACTTTGATGGTACTAATTTTGCTAGTTGGAAGCATAAAATGAAAATGCATATTCTTGGACATAACCCCGCCATTTGGGCTATTGTGTGTGTTGGTTTGCAAGGTGACTTCTTTGATGGGAAAGAACCAAACCGTGAAGCTACCGCGGATGAGTTGAAGATGTTGCAATACAATGCTCAAGCTTGTGATATTCTCTTCAACGGATTGTGCCCCGAAGAATTCAACAAAATCAGCCGTCTTGAGAATGCAAAGGAAATTTGGGACACTTTGATTGATATGCACGAAGGTACCGACTCCGTCAAGGAATCCAAGTTGGATGTGCTTCAAAGTCAACTTGACAAGTTAAAAATGAAGGATGGTGAAGGTGTCGCTGAAATGTACTCTAGGCTTGCTCTCATCACAAATGAGATTGCCGGCTTAGGAAGTGAAGAGATGACCGATAGATTCATCATCAAGAAGATTCTAAGAGCCTTGGATGGAAAATATGATACCGTGTGCACATTGATCCAAATGATGCCCAATTACAAAGATCTCAAGCCAACGGAGGTGATTGGAAGAATAGTAGCTCATGAGATGTCACTTAAGGATAAAGAGGAACTTCACAACAAATCAAGTGGTGCCTACAAAGCCTCATGTGAAGCCCCTACATCATCAACTGAGAAACAAAACTTCAATGAAGAATTGAGCTTAATGGTGAAGAACTTCAACAAGTTCTACAAGAGTAGAAGCAAAAATAGAAGCTTCAAGTCAAGGTCCTACAATGACAAAAGATCTTCTAGTCGAGAGTGAAACTGCTACAGTTGTGGAAGACCCGGACACTATTCCAATGAGTGTACGACTCCCTACAAGAGAAGAGAAGATTCTCCAAAAAGAAGAAGCAAAGAATCACCACCAAGAGAGAGGAGTAGAGATGATCGTTATGAACGAAGATACTCACAGAGAAGCAAGGATTCGGAAAGGAAGGAAAAATCATCAAGGAGCTACACAAAACGAAGACATCAAGCTCATGTTGGTGAATGGGTATCCGGCTCCAACTCTGACAGCCACTCTGAGAGAAGTTATCACTCCGACTCCGAAGATACTCAAGATGAAGGTGTTGCCGGTCTAGCACTTGTGTCAACCAACTCCTACGACATATTTGACTCACCAAATGAAGGAATTGGAAGATGCTTCATGGCCAAAGGTCCTAAGGTAACACACCCCGAGTATGTTGATTTCAATAGTGATGAAGATGACTTGTTAGGTGATGATTTGCTTGTTGACAACTCTAGTGGTGAATACTATGATGAAACGTCAATTAATCATGCTAAGCAAGATAAAATGAATGACAATGATAAGGAGAAGATTGAGGCTCTAACTAAAGAACTAAACACTCTTAAGTTAGCTCATGAAACTATCTTCGAAGATCATCGAGAACTTTTAAGAGCTCATGAGAAATTACGCTTTGAAAAGCTCAATCTTGAGCAAGAGCATGAGTTCTTAAAAGCAATCAATGATGATCTCCGCAGAAAAGTTCTTCTTACATTGCCAAGCGTTTACTCTTATCCACTTACATGCCTCAAGTCAAGTCTAGTAACAAGAACAAGAAAGATTCTTCCTCTAGCAGTAACAATGATCATGCTAAATCCAATATTGTTGCTTCTAGTAGTTCTCTTGATTCCACTAATGATTCTCTTAGCCAAGTTACACTTGAGCAAGAAAATAGCTTATTGAAGGGAATTATAGAGAAAGGAGTGTACAAAAGCCTTGCCGGGAGTAAGCAATTCGAGGAAATTGTGCGCAAGCAAGGAACGCACCGGAAGAATCAAGGTGTTGGTTTTGAACGAAAGTTCAATGCCAATGGAGTTGAGTGGGAAGAAGATCAATATCCCAAGACAAAGTTTGTTCCTCAACAAGAAAAGTATGATACTTCTTTCAAGGGGACACAAGCTCAAGATGATCTTCCACCACAAGACTACAAGCAAAAAGGCAAGGACAAGCTTCAAGAGGAAATTGATGCATTTGAAGAAGCTTCCAAGACCTTAGTCAAGTGGATTCCCAAGACTACTTCAAGTTCCACTTCATCAAGTACGACTACAACTCCAAGGATTCCCATCAAGATGGTGTGGATCCAAAAGAAGAAGAACTAGAGAGTTCTTGAGGGTGACTCCGCCAACATACTTCACTCTTATCATTTTGGCAAGAACAAGTGCAATCAACTTCCACATCTTGCACTAGTTCAAGGAGTCACAAACCCTCTTGTTGGTAAGACAAGGGACAAGGTAACCTAAAAGTTTTCATGGACATCATCTTGTGTGTGCATCACTCTATGTCTATGGATATCCTTGTTTGTTCCTTGCGGGACTAACCCATGTAGGTATTGAAAGTGCAATTCACTCAAAGGGATAGCTCCAAGTGATCTACATCAACATTGAGCATCCACATCCTCAACATCTACATGAAGTCATCATCGACAAAACCCGAGGTTAGTTCATCCCTCTAAGGGGGGATATCACATCTAGTGGGAGCTTTACTCTAAGACTTGAGCTAAAGAAACTCTAAAGATGTGAACACAACAATGCTTTATGTAAAAGTGGTAACCCCACTTGAGCTTAAACGATGAGTATGACCTATGATCAAGTGTTCTCACTTGACTCCTAAGTCAATATACTCATATATAGATGACCTTGTCATCGCAAATTGCTTGGTAGATGCTAGAATTGGTTGTTCCTGCCTTGTCACATATTTCATTTGCCATCTTATTGTGTGAGCATGCTGGTTGCATATTTTACTCATTCGAGGACATCCACTTATTGTTTTGATTGTTCGGTTTTATTTCCTTTTGCCAAGTGGATGGACAAGAATGCCTAAGAACCTCCTCTATCTATCTATGCTTTTCTCGTCTCAAACTCTATTCATGCTACATCACAAAATTTGATCAAGTCAGATTCGAACCACTCTATGTGAGGAGCGCTCGGAGTCCCCGATCCGTCATAGACTTAAACTTCCAAAACCTCTTTATGATTCTTGGTCTGACCGATACCCTACTTTCGGTCCTACCAAGATCATTAAGTTGATCTATGTTTTCAATCTCGGTGCAACCGATTTGAACCATTCGGTCACACCGAGTTGCAATAACTGTATACAGTTCTGCATCTCGGTGCCACTGAGTCGTTCCACTCGGTCACACCGACAGGGTCGGGCTATATATAGTCACGGGCAAAAATTTGGAAATTTCTCCGAACCCCTTCGCCCGCGCGATAGCCTGCTCTGCCGACTTGGTCTCCGGATCGTCTCCTCACCGCCAGCCGCCTCCAGTCGCTGGTCTCCATCGCCGTCAACGGAATTCTACCCCGTTGTTACCGCCGTAGCGAGTCTCCGCCGAACTAGGGTATAGACTCGATCTTTGTGCTATTCCCCAATCCGATTCTTAGCACATTGTGATCATCATGATTCTTGCCACGTTTGTTAAACTTCTATCCAGTCAATGAACTCGTAGATTAGGTTTAATTCGAAAATTTTAGGGTTAGGTTTCCGCCGAAACCATCTCGGACCCACCGAGTTGAAAAACTCGGTCCCACCGATTTGGCTTATGCCATTGCACAAGTGAAACTCGGTCTGACCGAGAATTACTTATCGGTGTGACCGATTTTGGAACTCTATGAAACCCTAGCAGTCTCAGTGCCACTGAACTGTGACTCGGTCTGACCGAGTTCACTAGTTTAGGTGCCAAAACTGCTTTGGTATCACCAAGTTTAGAAATCGGTAGATCCGAGATGCTTTCAGTGGGAAACTAAAACTAAGTTTTTGAATTATTCTTTTGCAAAAATCTATGCATTTTGTGATGCTTATCCACTCTATCTCATCTATAACCTATTCACAGGGTCAGCAGTCAGAGTTTGCATCATGTCAGACCAAAGTGATAGCCAGAACTTGTCAGAGCAGCAAGTGCAGATGAGTGAGGGCACTAGTCCCTCAAGTTCCTCAGATGATGGCAGCAGGAGCACCCCTAGCAATCTGCCTAAAGCTGCCACAAGACAGAGAAAGAAGAGAACCTCAGACTCAGAAGATGAGGATTATGTGGCAGAAGAGGAAGCAACTTCCAAGAGAGTTGAGCCAGCACAGGGCATAAAACCAGGGATGAAGATCAAAAGGCCAGCAGGCAGGCAGCCTATGTCAAAGGCCAGAGCTTCAACTGAGAAGCCCACTCCCATTGAGCCAGTTGCTGCTGAAGGCAAGAAGAGGAAAGAAAGGGTGAAGAAAACTGTAGCCAGAGTGCTTGGCAAGGCTTCCATCATGGAAGATGAGGAGGAAGAAGAAGAGGTAGCTGCACCAGCACCTAAGGCACCCAAGCTGATGGGTGATGCCATAAGAATAGGGGCAGCTGCTTCCAAGGCCAAGCCAACTCCAAAGCCAAAGCCAAAGAGGAACACAAGAAGCATCCCAGCTACTGAGAAGAACAAGGCCCCAGTGCCTGAAGCTGCAGAAGAAGAAGAAGAGAATGTTCTTAGAAAGCTCAAGCCCAAGATCCCAGACCACAACGATGCTCATCCTGTGGCTGAGGATATGAAACTTAGGAGAGATTCAGGGCTCCGGAAGTGGAGAGAAGCAGACCCGTATGCTTCAAGGAGAAGGACTGCAGTTGACTATAGGTTTCACACCAAGGAGCAGCAAGACTTTTATGAGACAGTGCTGCTAGACAAGAAGCCAATTGTCTGTGATATGAGATGGGTTGATTGGCAATACATCAAGGACAACGAAGAGTACTACCCTGGAGTGCAGGACAGCTTCAAGGCATGTGGAGTAGAGGACTTTGTTGGGCAGAAGCTCACAAAGTGGAACGAGGAACTCATCATGCAGTTCTACTCCACAGCCCATTTCTATCCAGATGGCAGGATTGTATGGATGTCAGAGGGTACGAGATACCCGTCTACAGTTGCTGAATGGGCTCAGCTGATTAATGCCCCAGAAGAGCATGACGATGACTTGGACATTTATGCCAAGAAGAAGATGGACCACAACTCAATGTCAAACATGTACAAGGAGATTCCAAATGAAGCACTTGATACGTTCAAGTTTGGATCAGTACACTATCTTCTGACAGGGCTGCCAACCATCAACTGGATTCTTAGGCACACCCTATTGCCCAAGTCTGGAGATCACAAGATGATCAGGGGCCACGCGATCAACTTGCTTCATATCTTTGACGTGCCACAGAAATTCAAAGTCATGAGCCTTATGATTGAAACAATCAAGAGGATAGCAGCAGACCAGAAGAGCAGCTGCGGATATGCCCCACAGATTCAGGAGCTCATCAACTCTAAGATGGGCACGGGGATATACTTATTGGACAAGGAACACCTGCCCATCCGTCCAGATTTTGAAGATAATCAAGTTGTCATGACTGAGAATGAGCCATCATCTGCCCAAGCACAAGCCAAGAAGGAGAAGGCGAGGAAGGAGAAAGCTGCCAAGATGCCTACTCAAGAGGAGGCATCTGAATATTTCCTGAAAACCAAACAAGAGTAGCTTGGTTACTTGATTGCATCCACCCTGCGGATTGAGCAAGGACTAGCTACCCTAACTCAGAACCAGGCAAGCCTAGAGAGAATCATGGAACAAAAGTTCTATGACTTGGATGTCAAAGTGACAGAGATTCAGACTGCAGTGGAGCAGCTCCAGGATGACATGCAGGAGAGGAGAGGCAAGACTACAACTGATGCCTTTGTCAGAGTGCCATGAGGTCCGAGGTCGTCTGTAGTGCCAGTCTGACCCCAGAGCCACCACGTCTGCACCAGCTACAGCCTCAGTTCCACCAGCTCTAGCGTCCACTTCAGCCTCGACTCCGACCACGTCTACAGAAGGCTTCGTCCTTGGAGTGCTCTGGACTCCACCACCACCTAAAGATCAAGCCTGAGTGTCGACTTAGCACTATGCATTTTCTAGGAACTTTTTGGTAACTTGTTGCCAAAGGGGGAGAAAATGTATAGATCATAGGCTTCGAGAGAGGGAGAGTGTTGCTTTTTTCTCTCTTGCTTTATTTGGTGGTTTTTCGAACTTTGTTTGCTTTTGAGTGCTTGAGATACTATGTCATTGCTCGTGAGACATTGATGATCATGTGTTTGATCATAAGCTACACTTAATGCTTGCTTAATATTATCATCTTATCTATCTTATGTGATCATTCACTATTCTTGGTGATGAGTGCATGTATTTCATTCTTATCATTTTAAGAGCTCCACCAAGATGTATGTGACATGGAAGAGTAACCCATGACTCTAACTCTTTGTGCATTTGCAGTCCAAAGCAAATTTTAAATATGCACAAATTTAGGGGGAGCTCTTACTTGTCACATACTTCTCAAAGCGACGATATATTTCATGCTTATTATCATTTGTCGAAGCTTTGATCTATATGTTATCATCAATTACCAAAAAGGGGGAGATTGAAAGTGCAGCTATCCCTAGGTGGTTTTGGTAATTCATAACAACATATAGCTCATTGAGCTAATGCTATTCCAAGATGATTATTTCAGGAAAGCTCAATGATTGGCATGGCATGGATGTGAAAGTGGAACCCTCAAAATGCTAAGGACAAAGGATTGGCTCAAGCTCAAAAGCTCAAGACTCTTCATTTTATATTTTAGTGATCCAAGATCACATTGAGTCTTTAGGAAAAGCCAATACTATCAAGGAGGGATGAGGTGTTGCTTAATGAGCCTCTTGCTTCATGTGCTTAGTGATATGCTCCAAAACCCTCAAGTACTTTCCCATATCCACATATGACCTAAACCCTAAGCCAAACTCGGTCCTACCGATTCTTTCTATCCGGCGCCACCGAGTTTCACTTGTCATAAGCCACTGCCAAACCCTAGCAATTCGGTTCTACTGATAGGGATCTCGGTCTCACCGAGATGGGATTGCAAACTCTCTGTTTCCCTTTCGTAACTTTTCGGTCTCACCGAAAGAGCGAATCGGTCCCACCGAGATTGCAATGTAAATTTAGTGTTTCCTTTTTGTAACTTTTCGGTCTCACCGAAAGAGCAAATCGGTCCCACCGAGTTTGCCTGACCAACTCTCTGGTTAGCTTATTACCAAAATCGGTCCCACCGAGTTTGTGTAATCGGTCTCACCGAGATTACGTTATGCCCAAACCCTAACCATATCGGTCCTACCAAGTTGCATGTCAGTCCCACCGAAAATCTCTAACGGTCACTAGGTTTACCTTTTCGGTCCGATCGAGTTTGTTGATTCGGTCCCACCGAGATTGGAAAACTGTGTGTAACGGTTGGATTTTGTGTGGAGGCTATATATACCCCTCCACCTCCTCTTCATTCGTGGAGAGAGCCATCAGAACACATACACAATTCCAACTCATATGTTCTGAGAGAGAACCACCTACTCATGTGTTGAGACCAAGATATTCCATTCCTACCATATGAATCTTGATCTCTAGCCTTCCCCAAGTTGCTTTCCACTCAAATCTTCTTTCCACCAGATCCAAATCCTATGAGAGAGAGTTGAGTGTTGGGGAGACTATCATTTGAAGAACAAGAGAAAGGAGTTCATTACCTACACATCATTTGTTACTTCTTGGAGAGTGGTGTCTCCTAGATTGGCTAGGTGTCACTTGGGAGCCTCCGACAAGATTGTGGAGTTGAACCAAGGAGTTTGTAAGGGCAAGGAGACCGCCTACTTCGCGAAGATCTACCGCTAGTGAGGCAAGTCCTTCATGGGCGATGGCCATGGTGGGATAGACAAGGTTGCTTCTTCGTGGACCCTTTGTGGGTGGTTTCTTCTTCATGGACCCTTCGTGGGTGGAGCCTTCCGTGGACTCGCGCAACCGTTACCCTTTGTGGGTGGAGACCTCCATGGACTCGCGCAACCATTACCCTTCGTGGGTTGAAGTCTCCATCAACGTGGATGTAGGATAGCACCACCTATACGAACCACGGGAAAAACATCCGTGTCTCCAATTGCGTTTGAATTCTCCAAACCCTTCCCTTTACATTCTTGCAAGTTGCATGCTTTACTTTCCGCTGCCAATATACTCTTTGCATGCTTGCTTGAATTGTGTGATGATTGCTTGACTTGTCCTACAATAGCTAAAATCTGCCAAGAACTAAAATTGGGAAAAGGTTAAGTTTTTATTTGGTCAAGTAGTCTAATCACCCCCCCTCTAGACATACTTTCGATCCCACAGGCTCACACCCCAACTCTAGGATTATGGTATCCAAAGGGCTCAGAGTTTGATCTGGTTGGATTCTCGGATGCTGATTATGCTGGTGACAAAGTGGATCGCAGGTCTACATCAGGCACATGTCACTTTCTGGGACGATCACTTGTATGTTGGTCTTCAAAGAAGCAGAACTGTGTATCTCTCTCCACTGCTGAATCTGAATACATTGTTGCCGGATCTTGCCGCGCTCAGCTTCTGTGGATGAAGCAAACACTCAAGGACTATGGCATTCATTTGAAGCAAGTGCCACTCTACTGCGACAACGAAAGCGCCATCAAGATTGCCAACAACCCAGTTCAGCACTTGAAGACAAAGCACATTGAAATTCGTCATCACTTTCTCAGAGGTCATGTTGTGAAGGAAGATATTGATATCATACACGTCAACACTGAAGAGCAATTGGCAGATATCTTCACCAAGCCCTTGGATGAGAAGAGATTTTGCAAGTTACGGTGTGAGCTAAATATCCTGGAATCCTCAAATGTCCTGTGATCAGGCACACATCCTAACACTTATGCATATTAATGACTTAGATGTGCAACATACGAAGTAAAGTATATCTTCAATCAATGAAGACATACATTCTAAGTGTGAATACATTAATGTGGAATTTGACTTCGGAACGCCACGATAATTATGCGCCGTGTCTGGGTCTAATACTTCCTATACGGTGGGTAACACCACCACCAAAGGTTCTGTTCGAAGTGTTTCACTCATGGCGTTACATTTGCTATGTCTTCACAGTTGGTTTGGCTTAAATTTCAACATGTCTTCATGATTATCTTCTCTATGTTGAATATATATATATATATTAGTGTTCTGTCCTCTACAGCATTCACTTATAGCTATGTCTTCATGTTGAGTCTTTTGAACTAAGTGAATGTGATCGGACCGTAACCTCTCTATGCTCTCTATCTCAAACTCCATCTCTCCAAGTCATATGCATTCTATTGAAACGGTCGAATGTCTTCTCCGTGTCCTTGTCAGCAGAAGATACAAAGACAAACATTAAGTCCGTTTCAATGCTCATTCCTTCACCTGAAACCCGGAGAAGTGGGAACGACCACCCGACAATCCAGGCGTGCGTGGGACGTGGAACAACCCTCGATATGCTGCATGATGGCCACGTGTTCCTCAGATGTGAATCGCCAGGGGCACCTGAGTAATAACGCAGGGCCGCCCCTGTACCTATAAATACACACCTCACAGCAGTCATTATCTCTTCTTCCACTCTCGCACGAACCCTAGCGCCACCGCTAGCCCTCGACGACGCCAGCGACGAAGCGCTTCGCTGCCGCAACCTCTCCGACACCGTCTTCACACCGACCGCGGACATCGTCTTCTCCGTCGTCGCCGTAGGTGTCCTCCTTCGCCAAGTTAGGGCACGGACGATCGAACTGCTCGGCCTCCTCTTCCACTCCGTCTAGCAGTTCTTCGTGTGGTAAATAAAACTTCCTTTCTATAGCCCCCTTGATCCTATAGCTTCGTCACTTTCTACCACAAGCAGTTTCTGTTCACACAAGTTGGATCTCTTACATACTGCATCTCATAATATGCCTAGTATATTCACTTGTATTTCACAAAGTAGTTAGATTCCTCACTTGTACTGATCCATGGATTCGTACAAATCTGGAACCAACTCCTTATCTATGAGTGAATGTCTTCGCACGATGAGGTCAATGTCTTCTAAACTGATTTATCTTCAAAATCTTCTGAGAATGCATATGACCTCTTCCCCTTCCCTCGCACCTTAATGCTGTCACAGGTACATGTCCGTGGGAGAATCCCTTGGTTCTCATAGTCCGCATTCATTTGCAAAATACTTACAGCATCACATAAATTCTCCCGAAGCCAGTTCCTGCTTGTCCAGCAAGCAAAAACCTTTGAAGCCTTTGAACGTACTGAGGCCTTTCAGTTTAAAGTTCATGGCTTCAGAGAAATCAGCAAGGAAGGGTGGCAGAAAGCGTCGAGGAGAAACATCAAGAGATCTGCCTGATGACCTCTCAGAGCTGTACAAGACAGATCCTGAAGAGTATTACAATCAGCGCAAGACACGAATCCAATGGATTCGACGCTATTGGGCAGAACAGTGGTTCAAGTACAGATTTGTGACAAAGGAATATGCTGAAAAGAATGCCATCAAGCGACCATGGGGAGACATCCTCCACAAAAATCTTCAATCCAGGACCAAAGATGAAGCCATTAAACAAGGGTTCTATCCCTGCATGGTCCGTGGACCACAGCCTGCGGATGCTGACCCATCGTCACTGCTATGGTGTCGTGACGAAAATCTGTTTAAGCGCAACTTCCAGTTTGCCCAGAACTCAGTGAAGCAGAACAAGAAGTCTTTGGGATTAGACTTCAACCCCGGTCCTCTGCTCCCCGTGCCGATGGAACTCGCGAAGCTGAACCCAATCTTCTTGGGCCCTTCTACAACCTTGAAGGTCTCATCACCCATATAGTGGTTCAAGGGACTGCCGTAAATGAGCCTGCAGATGACACTGACTCAGATGAAGTGCCTGCAGCGCCGAAGCCAAAGAAATTGAAGCAGCCAAAAGGTTCCAAGCCTGCCTCTGCACCCAAAATATCACGAGCGAAGCCATTGGTAACTTCACCTCCTGAAGACAGTGTGCAGTCTGAAGATTTGTGACGCATCTCCAAGCCCCAGAAGGTCAAGATGCCTCTGCCACACACCGGCCAAGAGCTGACAGCTGCTGCCATTCTGCGCAACGATGCCATTGATCTTTCCAGTGATGAAGATCTTGCAGATGACGCTCTTGAGCAACTCATCAAGAGCAAAGAAGAAGCAGAAATCTTCAATGATCTGCCTCTCTTTGACGTGACAATCATCCACAACTTCATTGATGAGTGGTTTGACACGCCCAACATCAGCTTCGAAGATCTGCAACTACCCATTGGCCTCAGTGTCACCTTCCATGGCGCCATTGCTTCAGAGCTAGCTCTCGCTCAGCGCATCGTCGAACTGAAGCAAAAGATTGACTATGAAAAGGCTCAGTTCAAGAAGCATATGGCCAAGCTCAGCGTGCAAGAGGTGAAAAACTTCAGATTATGCTGCACGAGCTCAAAGAAGCCTTTCTCAAGAAATGCACAGAAGCTCGGGGTTCTCGGGAGCGCATGAAGAGCCTGGCTGACAAGTGTGTGCAAGGCTACAATGAGGCTGAGAAGCGCAAGGCCCTTGGGCGTCTGGGCATTGATCCCAGGATGGCTGCTAAGCAGAAGAAGAAGCCCATTGTGGCCGAACCCAACGCACCAAGGCAGGAAGCAGATCCCATTGTCTTCCCAACTAGCATGACTGGCTCGAAGCCAAAGGCCCGGTCAACCGCTTCAGAGCTAAAGAAGATGAGGACTGCTGAGGCTGAAGCCAGGAAGAGGAAACATCCTGAAGCCTCTGCTACTGCCCCCTCCAAGAAGAAGAGGAAGACCAAGAAGGAACAGGCTGCTCCCACAGAGCCCTTGATTGTTGAACCCATCTCCATGGTTCACCCTGACACTGAACCGCAAGAACGTCAACTGACTGTCCATGAGCCTGCTTTCACAGAGGCTCATGAAGCTGAAGACTTTCCAGCAGCTGATCCCATCGCTGCTGAAGACATTGGTCACCATGACCATGTTGAAGATGATGCAGTTCTTCCTCAGCTCGAGCACCAACAGGTATCATCGCCTGTGCTAACGCACAGCGAGCTCATCAGCATTGGTCGTCCTTTGACGCCAATTGCTCAGGATGCATCATGGGCTGATCGCCCACAACCACAAGAGGAAGAAGACTTTGAGGCCCAGCAAACTCTAACTCCACAGGCGTCGCCAGCGTTGCGCAGGCTTCGCAAAGGACCAAGGCCTCCAGTCTCTGAGTCTGAAGCTAAAGCTGCTGAAGACATTCCGGCTGCATCAGCCGATGAAGAAGAAGCCCCACAAGATGCTACTCCCCTGTCCCACCAAGAAGCTGTTCTCGAGGAGAACGTGACTATGACCGACCCTCCAGCTCGTCAAGTGGAGGTTGAAAATCTTGAGGCTGCCACCATCAACACCAATGAAGCCACTGACGCTGTCATGGCTGAAGCTAATGTGGAGACTTCACCAACCCAAGCACCAGAAGTCAGCGAAGCCACTGATCCCACTGCTTCTGTTCCTGCGCCTGCTGCCGGTCCTCAGTTCGACTATCATGTTGAGCACATGCCTCAGGTACAGAAGCCAATCCCAAGATTGCCCAGGTTTCCAGGTCCTGCATCAGCACCTGGATCCTTCAATGTCAATGGCTTCAGAGCAGACAACACATCCTTCAATAGCTCCAGGAACCCCTACTCAACGGAAAGAATATCATCTGACCGGTTCTGGAGCTATCCGCAGCGAAGCTATTACTCCTGCATTCTATACAATGAAGGTCGCATCTTCCCACACAAGTGTCTTGATGTTGAAGCAATAGCTGGTCTGCCCTATCTGGAAGAAGCTCTGGATTGCTTCAAAGAGGTTGGACTGCTGCCGTTCGTCACCGACCAAGAGCATTGGAATGAAGAGTTGCTGCTCCAATTCTATACCACACTTCACATCCGCGGGTACAACAGAGATCCGAGGACTTGGGTCCTGGAGTGGATGACAGGAAATGTTCATCACGAAGTCAAAGCCTTTGACATCATTGAGCTCACTGGTCTACCTACTCCTGGTGATCTCTATGAATCTGGCTGTCAACTTCACAGTGAAGCTGTGGAGAGCATCTTTCAGAAGCCTGAACCTAACATGAGTCAGATGCTCAGTATGATGAAGCCATTGCCCCAAGATGCTGCATATCCCAAAGAGTTCTTTGTTGAAGACCTAGAGTATCTGCCAAGGACTATTTATCACATCATAAGGTGAACTCTCTGGCCCATCAAAGGACACTCTCCTCATGCCAAGCTGGAAGGTGCAATGAAGACTTTGGTCTTCTATATTCTTCATGGCAAATGCTTCAATGCACAGGACTTTTTCATTCGCCAACTTGCGGCATCAGGCTCTGATCTTTTTGTCTTGAAGTTCTACACACCATGGGTAATGCGGCTGATCAAACTTCACTCCGCTATCTCATATCAGCCATCTGCTCGCAATCATCGGATCTTTCTGCCTGATGTGGATATGTCTATTGAAGCCATCTATCCTGAGCCTGCAAAGGAACCTCTAAGCCATCGGAGCATCAAAGTTTTTCTCAGAACATTGAAGGAGTTGAAGCAGTCACTCGTGTGTATCCTTTGGCTGGAACTACACGTGCACCACATCCTGCTCTTACTGAAGCCACCGACAGCACAACTGCCCAACGACCCCAGAAGCGCACTCGTGTTCTTAATGACCGAGAGCTTCTGGTGGCTCTTCATCAGAAACAGGATAGGCATCATGACTGGCTGAATCGTCAAATGCAAAGCCTCTTGGTGGATGTCAACCGCATTTGCAATCTTGCCACCAAGAATGCTTTTGTTGCCCATGAAACCTCTCGACACACATGGAAGGGGCTGACGCTGATGTGCTCTGAAGATGATCTTCAAGAGGATGGCTTCTCTGAGCGCTTCAAGTTTGACTCCACACCTCCTCGAAGGGCAGTGCTGCGACGAACTCCATCTCTATAAGACTCTGAGTTCTCTTCCTCAGCTGCAACTGTGAATGCCAGAGTGATCGAGGATGAAGATGATGCTACTTCACCGCCACCTCCTTCAGCATGCTTCGACACTGCTCCAAGTTCTTCTGCACCGCCGACACCACCGACAACCCTGCTGCTTCACCTACTCTTCATGGGAACAAGTACATGCTCTATGTCTTCAAACCTTTTTGGTCCTTACTGACAAAAGGGGGAGAAGCATATGAGTTTGATAGTCTTCAAGCGGGTCCACATGGGCGGGTGCTTTATATTTTGCTTCGTGTTTACAACTCTCGTTTTGATACATTTGGTTCTTTGAGTTGTAACACTTAAACTCGATGGTCGTCTACTACTTATTTGCCACTTTGTGATGCGATGATAAATTCCGCATGTGCGACGATAAATTCCGCACTAAGATCATTGTGCAGACGTCCATTTTCCATTATGCATGTCATTATCTTCACATACCTTCACTTGCATAGTGGATTGTCATCATAAGTTGAAGAGGATCTCCACAAGCACAACCTGCCATGTGCATTTGCATTCCAAAAGCAAATTACTTATATGCACATCTTCAGGGGGAGCCCTTGCAACTTATGAAGACAATTCCTTATTCTTTACAATTTCACATATTATATTCCCCGTTGAAAACTTCAACTAGTTTGTCATCAATCACCAAAAAGGGGGAGATTGTAAGTGCATCTAGTGCCACCCCTAGCTGGTTTTGGAGTATTGACGACAAACCTAGTTGAGGGACTGATGTGTTTGTGAGAATTGTAGGATAACACAGGTAGAAGTCCCTCATTGATTCGGTTTTCCTACCAGAGATGACCCCTAAAAATGTATGAAGACATTGATGTCAAAGGTGGTATATGAAGATATTCACATTGAAGACTATGACAAGAGAAGACATCGCATGAAGCCTATGGAGCTCGAAGACTTAGATCTTTCGTAGTTCTTTTTCTTCTTTGTTGAGTCATAGGAACCACCGCACTGTTAAGTGGGGTCCAATAGAACCAGTCAGAATGACTGAAGTGATGCTTAACCAAAACCTATGTCTTCGAGTGAAGACTATGAGAGCGAAACTTGTCCAGAGTCGGACAAGTCAGCTTTGCTTGTAGCCCAAGTAAAGCTGCCGCGTGAGTTTGAAATCTGACCGTTGGAACACGTGTCAGTTCCTTAGTGACCCAGGGTCATTTCGGATAAATCAGGTCTTGCCTAGTGGCTATAAATATCCCACCCCCTACAACCATAAATGGTTGGCTGCTCAGAGTTAGAGTACGGCTTTTGTCGTTTGAGAGCAACCCACCACGAAGCCTTTGAGAGAGAATTCCTTGCGAGGACAAAGCCCTAACCACCCAGAGCCTAAGAGTGTTAGGCATCACTTAATTCTTCTTGTCTGTGTGATCTGAAGACTTATTACACTTGAGGACTGTGAATCCTCCAGCCGGTTAGGCGTCGCGTTCTGAGCATCCAAGAGACATTGTGGATTGCCGGTGAACGAAGTCTGTCAAGGTTTGGGAGTCTACCTTGAAGACTTACCACAATGATTGGGCGAGGTCTGTGTGACCTTAGCTCAAGGGGAATACAGTGAGGACTGGGTGTCCTGAGCTGCGTGTTCAGGACTGGGTGTCCAGGACTGTGTGTCCTCAGGTTTAAATACCTAGCCGCCCGAACCAGACGTACAGTTGCCACAGCAACTGGAACAGGTCCAACAAATCATTGTCTTCAACGAGTCACTGGTTTCATCCTTCCCTTCCCTTTACTTACTGTTACTCCTTGTGAAGTCATTGTATGTTTGCACTATCTTTTGTCTTCACTGAGTGACTGCGTGTTCTGATTGGCTTCATAACATCTTCCTACCTGATCCTTACTACATTGCTGCTATTAGTCATTGTACTCTCACTCCATTGAATACTTGACTATGGTTTGCCTAGTGTAGTCTACCTTCCGCTGCATGGTAATATGTTTATTTCTATCGTTTGTCTTCGGAACTTCCACGTTTTGAAAACTTTCATAAAAATCGCCTATTCACCCCCCCTCTAGTCGATATAACGCACTTTCAATATTCATCATGGGGCTTAAATGAATTTTCAAGATCATAAGAAGAATCACCCCAATCATGATCATTGCAACAAGTAGCGGACATAGCAAAACTAGCATCCCCAAGCTTAGGGTTTTGCATATTATTAGCACAATTGACGTTAATAGAATTTATAATAACATCATTGCAATCATGCTTTTTATTCAAAGATCTATCGTGACTCACTTCATAAAGCACTTCATCACAATCTTCAGATTCACGAATTTCAAGGAAAACCTCATAAAGATAATCTAGTGCACTCAACTCACTAGCAATTGGTTCATCATAATTGGATCTATTAAAAAGATTAGCAAGAGTATGATGATCCATATCAATAGATTTTTAGCAAGCGAAGATGCAAGCAAATAGAAGGCACATGGTAACACGAGCAAACAGAAGGATGAACGGAAGAGGGGCGAAGAAAAGGCAAAGGTTTTGTAAAGTGGGGGAGAGGAAAACAAGAGGCGAATGGAAAATAATGTAATGCGAGGGAGATGAGTTTATGATGGGTACTTGGTATGCCTTGACTTGAGCATAGATCTCCTTGGCAACGGCGCCAGAAATCCTTCTTGCTACCTCCTAAGCATGCGTTGGTTTTCCCTTGAAGAGGAAAGGGTGATGCATCAAAGTAGCGTAAGTATTTCCCTCAGTTTTGGAGAACCAAGGCATCAATCCAGTAGGAGACTACACGCAAGTCGCCTAGTACCTGCACAAACAATCAAGAACCTCGCAACCAACGCGATAAAGGGGTTGTCAATCCCTTCACGATCACTTACGAAAGTGAGATCTGATAAAGATAATAAGATAAATATTTTTGGTATTTTTGTTGTATAGATTGGAAAATAAATATTGCAAAATAAATAGTAAACTAGAACTATAGATCGGAAACTTATATGATGTAAAGTAGACCCAGGGGCTATAGGTTTCACTAGTGGCTTGTCTCATGATAGCATGTATTACGGTGGGTGAAGAAATTACTGCCGATCAATTGATAGAAAAGTGCATAGTTATGATGATATCTAAGGCAATGATCATGAATATAGGCATCATGTCTGTGTCACGTAGACCGAAATGATTCTGCATCTACTACTATTACTCCACACATCGACTGCTATCCAGCATGCATCTAGAGTTTAAGTTCATAAGAACAGAGTAACGCATTAGGCAAGATGACATGAGGTAGAGGGATAAACTCAAGCAATATGATATAAACCCCATCTTTTTATCCTCGATGGAAACAATACAATACGTGCCTTGCTTCCCCTGCTGTCACTGGGAAAGGACACCACATGATTGAACCCAAAGCTAAGCACTTCTCCCGTTGCAAGAAAGATCAATCTAGTAGGCCAAACTAAACCAATAATTCGAAGATACTTGCAAAGATATCAAATCATGCATATAAGAATTCAGAGAAGAACCAAATAATGTTCATAGATAATCAAATTCATAAACCCACAATTCATCAGATTCGGCAAACACACCGCAAAAGAGTACATCGAATAGATCTCCCAGAACATCGAGGAGAACTTTGTATTGAGAACCAAAGAGAGAGAAGAAGCCATCTAGCTAATAACCATGGACCCGAAGGTTTGTGGTAAACTACTCACACATCATCGGAGAGGCTATTGTGTTGATGTAGAAGCCCTCCGTGATCGAATCCCCCTCCAGCAGATCACCGAAAAAGGCCCAGATGGGATCTCATGGGTACAGAATGTTGCGGTGGTGGAAAAGTGGTTTCCTGGCTCTCCTGGATGTTTTATGGTACATGGGTATATATAGGCGAAAGAAGTACGTCGATGGAGCTCCGTGGGGCCCACGAGGGGGCGTGCCCCTGCCTCGTGGAAGCTTTGCGGACTTCCAGACTTGTACTCCAAGTCTCCTGGGTTGCGTTTGTTCCAAGAAAGATCCTCGTGAAGGTTTCATTCCGTTTGGATTCCGTTTGATATTCCTTTTTTGCGAAACACTAAAATAGGCAAAAACAACAACAATTTGCACTGGGCCTTCGGTTAATAGGATAGTCCCAAAAATAATATAAAAGTGCATATTAAAGCCCATTAAACATCCAAAACAGATAATATAATAACATGGAACAATAAAAAATTATAGATACGTTGGAGACGTATCAGCCATCATCGACCCCTACTACAGAGACATGAATGATTCCTGCAAGAAGGATAAGCGTGCCTGGCACTCGGCCTGGATGGAGAAACTCGACAAAGTTCATGTTGTGTACGCAGCCAAGGAGTTGTACACGAGCTACGAGATATACAAGTGGGTCGTTGACATGAGGAAGTGCCTCCTTCCCCAAAATGGCCAGGGATCCAGCCGGAAGTAGAGAAATGGCAAGCGTCGTCACAACAACATGTAGATGATTAGATGCTCGTTTCTCCTAGTTTAGTATGCATGTAATTTCTTACTTTGATGTGTGGAAATGTTATGTGTGTATTCACTTATATAATTATATGCTTAATTTGGTTATGCAATGTTGTTTTTTAAGTATATATGCTGATGCTCTATAGACGGAGCGTAGATGTTGTGCGGACAGAGCAAATCACATTGTACATGGACTAAACAATGGAACCCGTCGGTGGTGATTTCATTGATCACTCACAATTGTATACCAGCAATCGTTTGCTCACAACGCACATGGCTTGTTAACATGAATCGTCGGTGTTGTTATCGGTCTTCCCACACATTTTTGATTACTGGCCTGTTTCCCACGTATCACACACTTCTTGTTAAGTTGAACCGTTTCTGTTGTGTTATCTAATCGCAAATAGTTTATCCGAGTGAACTGTATGTCGTATATTGCACACACACCTTCATCTATCTGACTGTTTCTGCTGTTATGCTCATTGCAATCAGTTCATTCAGGTGAACTGTATGCCACACATCACACACACAACTACAATCTGAATCATGTTTGATGTCTCCGCCATCACAAACGTTTTGTATCTTTTTGATGATTTTATAAGAAAGTTTCTCATGATCAGCTAAGAGAGTCTTATAATGACTCTGAAGGTTATCAAACTTAGACTGAAGTCTCTGAAGATTTTCAATCAGAGTTTGAGTTCGATCCATTTCTTCACCCAACAGCTCATCGCTTTTGTCTAACAGATTTTGAATGTTTTCCAAAGCTTTTTGTTGTTTAGTGGCAATAGTAGCAAGCTTGGAGTAGTTGGGTCCAAAATCATCACCAGATTCATCATCACTAGACTAAGATGAGGAACATTCGGTTACCTTTGCACCTTTCGCCATGAGGCATGGAGCTGAAGATGATGGTTTAGGTTCGAAAGTCATCGTTTTTAGTGATTCCTTGAAATCATCAAACCAGGGATCATGACGAGTTCGATGTCCTTCATAGACATCAGAGATTCGGTCCCAGATAAGCTTTGCATTGTAGAGATGCATAATGAGCCTGAACTGATCTCTGGATAGGTAGGAGCAGATGATATCCTTTGCCATGATGTCAAGTCGAGTGTACTTGTGAATATCATCAACATCCACCATCTTGCATAGATCGGTAAGACCAATCTCAGTGATGGTCCACGGCTCGTTGTACATTGCCATGAGGCGCTTCCTCATCATGGCCTTCCACTTGGGATAATCATGACCGTCAAAGATGGGTCACATCACTTTCTTCATTCTCGCGGTCGACATAACTAAAACTCTAGGTGGTTAAACCAAAATCATGCAGAACAAGGGAGTACCTTGCTCTGATACCAATTGAAAGTGTGTTATATCGACTAGAGGGGGGTGAATAGGCGATTTTTACAAATTCATCACTGAGGAAATTCAACTTGAGGAATTTTCTAAGTCATGAACTACAAGCAGCGGAATAAGTACTCAGGTGCATGCATAACAGAGCAGTAGCATAGTCATCATGATGAAATGAAAGATACACAGAGCACAAGTAGCATGTAAACAGGATAAGCAGGCTGAAGACAAAGTGACTGAAGAAATAGGATTGAGGAAATTGAGAAAGTCTCCAGTCAAAGTATTCAAACAGTAACGATCAATTCCATCAACACATGAATGAGGAAATGAAATGGTTGAGGAAATAGAACCAGTAGCTTGGTGAAGACGATGATTTGGTAGACCCGTTCCAACTGGTGTGACAGTCGTACATATGGTTGGAGCGGCTGGGTATTTAAACCTGAGGACACACAATCCCGGATTGATAGTTCATTTTGCATCATGCTTTTATATCGATATTTATTGCATTATGGGCTGTTATTACACATTATGTCACAATACTTATGCCTATTCTCTCTTATTTTACAAGGTTTACATGAAGAGGGAGAATGCCGGCAGCTGGAATTCTAGGCTGGAAAAGGAGCAAAATTAGAGACCTATTCTGCACAACTCCTAAAGTCCTAAAACTAAACGGAAGTTAGTTTTAGAATATATAAAAAATATTGGACGAAGAAAGCACCAGAGGGGGCCACCCACCATCCACGAGGGTGGGGGACATGCCCTACCACCCTGGGCGTGCCCCCTGTCTCGTGGGCCCCCCTGGCAGGCCTCCAGTGCCCATCTTTGGCTATATGAAGTCCTTTGCCCTGGAAAAAAATCATAAGCAAGCTTTCGGGACGAAGTGCCACCGGCATGAGGCGGAACCTTGGCGGAACCAATCTAGGGCTCTGGCGGAGCTGTTCTGCCGGGGAAACATCCCTCCAGGAGGGGGAAATCATCATCGTCGTCATCACCATCGATCCTGTCATCAGGAGGGGGTCAATCTCCATCAACATCTTCAGCAGCACCATCTCATCTCAAACCCTAGTTCATCTCTTGTATCCAATCTTTGTCCCAAAACCTCAAATTGGTACCTGTGGGTTGCTAGTAGTGTTGATTACTCCTTGCAGTTGATGCTAATCGGTTTATTTGGTGGAAGACCATATGTTTAGATCCTTTATGCATATTAATACCCCTCTGATTATGAACATGAATATGATTTGTGAGTAGTTACGTTTGTTCCTGAGGACATGGGAGAAGTCTTGCTATAAGTAGTCATGTGAATTTGGTATTCGTTCGATATTTTGATGAGACGTATGTTTTCTCTCCTCTAGTGGTGTGATGTGAACGTCGACTACATGACACTTCACCATTATTTGGGCCTAGGGGAAGGCATTGGGAAGTAATAAGTAGATGATGGGTTGCTAGAGTGACAGAAGCTTAAACCCTAGTTTATGTGTTGCTTCGTAAGGGGCTGATTTGGATCCATCTGTTTCATGCTATGGTTAGGTTTACCTTAATACTTCTTTTTTAGTTGCGGATGCTTGCGAGAGGGGTTAATCATAAGTGGGATGCTTGTCCAATTAAGGGCAATACCCAAGCACCGGTCCACCCACATATCAAATTATCAAAGTACCGAACACGAATCATATGAGCGTGATGAAAACTAGCTTGACGATAATTTCCATGTGTCCCGGGAGCGTTTTCCTTTATATTAGAGTTTGTCCAGGCTTGTCCTTTGCTACAAAAAGGATTGGTCCATCTTGCTGCACCTTGTTTACTTTTGTTACTTGTTACCCGTTACAAATTACCTCATCACAAAACTATCTGTTACTAATAATTTCAGTGCTTGTAGAGAATACCTTACTGAAAACTGCTTGTCATTTCCTTCTGCTCCTCGTTGGGTTTGACACTCTTACTTATCGAAAGGACTACGATAGACCCCCTATACTTGTGGGTCATCACAGACAAACAGTCCTCACCGTATTATCCTTGAGCTAAGATCACACAGACCTCGCCCAATCACCCGTGGTAAGTCTTCAGGTGACTTCCAAACCTTCACAGACTCGGTCACTCGATGATCCACAATTTCCTCTTGGATGCTCTAGACCATGACGCCTACCGTCTAGAGGATGCACGGTCCTCAAAGGTAACAAGCATCGGTTCCACACAAGAACAATCTCTTCAATGATGCTCAATCACTTTGGGTTTGTAGGTGTTTGGGTTTGGATTTTTCCTCACTTGATGATTTTTCCTCAAAGTCCTTGGAGGATGGGATGCTCTCGATGACAAGTGTCAGTTTCTCTCGGAGCAGCCAACCATCTAGTGGTTGTAGGGGGCAGCTATTTATAGCCTAGGGAGCAGCCCGACATGATAAGACATAAATGCCCTTCAATGATATGATTGTTAGGTGGGTAGATATTTTGGGACAGCTGGCGCGTAGCATAGCAACGGTTGGATATTTGAGTATCAAATTCCTCAGGGCTATCATGTTCCTCACTTGTAGGAAATCCGCACTGGCAAATTCCTAACTCCTCAATTAGAACAAATTCCTCATAGACCAGAGGATCTTCATCTCTGTCACTGAAGAAATTGACTGAACTTTATGAGATTTTCAATGGCTTCACTCAAAAGGATTGGGTAGGTTTAGGATTTTGAGATGAGCATCACCTGGAATCTTTTCCTTAGTTTTACCTCGACCCCCTTTAACAGTACGGTGTTTCCTATGACTCAAGAAAGAGAAAATTAAACTACGAAAACAAAAGTCTTCACGCTTCATAATCCTAGCATGAATATCAAGTCTTCAAGGTCACACCAATTTCCTCACTTTCAAAGTCTTCATCTGAAGACATTCATTTTTAGGGGTCGACTTTCATCGTAAATATCAAACTCCTCATAGACTTATAGACATGTGTACACTCACAAACACATTAGTCCGTTAACCTATAAGTCTTCAATACACCAAAATCACTAAGGGGCTCTAGATGCACTTACACTTACTAAAGCATAATTACTCACCAATGTGACTCATATATTACTATCATCATATCTCAAAACTATTACAAAGAATCAAGTTTATTTTGTCCAATGATCTTCATGAAAGTTTTTATTATATCCCTCTTGAATATCTATCACTTTGGGACTAGTTTCATATATTGCAATTGCTTATGACAAGCTCGAACAAATTTAAGTGAAGAACATGAGCATAAAGATTTTCATCTCTCAAAATAATATAAGTGAAGCATGAGAGATTTTCTTCAAAATATTTACTAACTCTCAAATAAATCTAAGTGAAGCATCAGAGTGTTTCTTCAAAAAATTAAAGCACACCGTGCTAAAAAATATATAAGTGAAGCACTAGAGCAATTCCATAGCTAAAAACATTTTAAGTGAAGCACAAAGTGCAATTCTAACAAATCATAGCATAATTTTGGCTCTCTCACATAGGTGTGTCTTGAAAGGATAAATATGACAAACTAAAAAGCAAAACAAGCAAAGAATCATATAATACAAGACGTTCCAAGAAAAACTCATGATATGTGATGAATAAAAATATAGCTCTAAGTAAAATTACCGATGGTTGTTAAAACAAAGAGGGGATGCCTTCCGGGGCATCCCCAAGCTTAGTTCCTTGGTTCTCCTTGAATATTAACTTGGGGTACCATGGGCATCACCAAGCTTAGGCTCTTTTCACTCCTTATTCCTTCATCCATCATGATCTCACCCAAAACTTGGAAAATTCAATCACACAGAACTTAACAAAACCTTTGTGAGATCCTTTAGTATAATAAAGTAAATCACCACTCTAAGTACTATTGCAAGCCCATTCATATTTTATTATTGCATTATACCTATTGTATTCCAACTTTACCATGGCTTATACCCCCCGATACAATCCATTGATTCATCAAAATAAGCACACAATGCAACGAAAACAAAATCTGTGAAAAACAGAACAACATGTAGTAATATGGACTTTGTCCATACTTCTGTAACTCCAAAAATTCTGAAAAATTAGGAAAATGTAGGCAATTTGTATATCAATCTTGTGTAAAAACGTTAGAATTTTATCACACTTCTCTGTTTTTTAATAATTCTGCTACTAGGCGCAAAAGTTTCTGTTTTTCAACAAGATCGAATCAACTATCACCAAACATGATCCCAAAGGCTTTACTTGGCACAAACACTAATTAGAACATAAAAAAACACAATCATAACAGTAGCATAAGTGTGTCAACACACAAAAACAGAAAGAAAAATGAGAAAAAAATATTTTATTCATTGGGTTGCTTCCCAACAAGCGCTATCGTTTTATGCCCCTAGATAGGCATTGAGATTTCATTGATGCTCACATGAAAGATAATAATTGAAACACAAAGAGAGCATCATAAAACATGTGACAAACACATTTAAGTCTAACATACTTCCTATGCATAGGAATTTTATAAGCAAACAAATTATCAAGACAAGAAATATCTAGCTTATGCAAAGGAGAGGAATAAAACATTGAACATCTCAACATAACGAGAGGCAATTTAGTAACATGAAAATTTCTACAACCATATTTTCCTCTCTCATAATAATTATATGTAGGATCATACTCAAGTTTAACAATATAGAAATCATATAAAATTTTCTCTTCTTGATCCACATGCATAAAAGTTTTATAATCTTCCAAGATAGTGGGATTAGCATCAACTAAAGTCATGACCTCTCCAAACCCACTTTTATCAAAATTTTCACAAGATTAAACACTCTCCAAATATGCAAGATTATTTTTACGTAAAGTTGATGATCTTCCATACCCACTTTCAATATTATTGCAAACATTATTATCAATATCATATTCTTCATGAGGCTTAAATAATCTTTTAAGATCATAAGAAACATTATCACCCCAATCATGATCATTGCAATAAGCAGTAGACATGTCAAAATTAGCATCCCCAAGCTTGAGGTTCTGCATATTATTAGCACAATGAACATTGATAGAATTTATAATAACACCATTGCAATCATGATTTTCATTCAAGGAACTATCGTGAATCACTTCATAAATTTCTTATTTTAGCACTTCATCACAATTTTCAGATTCACGAATTTCAAGCGAAACTTCATAAAGATAATCTAGTGCACTCCAATCACTAGAGATTGGTTCATCATAATTGGATCTTTTAAAAATATTAGCAAGAGGATGAGGATCCATATCGATAGATTTTTAGCAAGCGAACATGCAAGCAAATAGAAGGAACATGGCAACACAAGCAAATATAGCAAACAAGCAAATAAAAAGGCAAATATTTTTGTGCTTTTCGCAAAAATGTTTTAGAAGTGGGGGAGATGAAAACGAGAGGCAAATGTCAAATAATGTAAATTGCAAGGAGATGAGATTTGTAATTAGGAACCTGATAGATGTTGATGATGTCTCCCCGGCAATGGCACCAGAAATTCCTTTGATGTGGCTTAGACTGTGTCGGTATTTCCCCAAATAGGAAGGGATGATGCAACATAACTATGGTAAGTATTTCCATCAGTTTTGAAACCAAGGTTATCATCTAGTAGGAGAACCAAGCAACACTATGTAAATGGTACCTGCACATAAAGAACAAATACTTGCAACCCGACGCGTAAGAGGGGTTGTCAATCCCTCCTCGGTTAAAAGATAGATTAAAATTTATGAGTTTGGATAAATAGATCTAAATAAAACATGAAATAAAATAAGTAAAGAAAAAAGTGCAGCAAGGCATTTTTGGCTTTTTGGAATAATAGATCTGTAAACAATATGATAAAGGATAGACCCGGGGGCCGTAGATTTCACTAGTGGCTTCTCTCAAGAAAATAACATATGGTGGGTAAACACATTACCGTTGGGAAATTGATAGAAGGACAAATAATTATGACGATATCCAAGGCAATGATCATGAATATAGGCATCACATCCAAGATTAGTAGACCGACTCCTGCCTGCATCTACTACTATTAATCGACACACCGACCGCTATCTAGCATGCATCTAGTGTATTAAGTTCATGGAGAAACGGAGTAATGCAATAAGAACATTGACATGATGTAGACAAGATATATTCATGTAGGAATTGACCCCATCAATAGCCACGATACATGCGTGCCTCGCTACCCCTTCTTTCACTGGGTCAGGAAACCGCAAGATCGAACCCATCATAAAGCGCCTCTTCCCATTGCAAGAAAAATCAATCTAGTTGGACAAACCAAACCAAAGTTGCAGATAAGAAATACGAGGCTATAAATAATCATGCGTATAAGAGATTGAAGAAGACTCAAATAATATTCATGGATATAGATCTGATCATAAACTCGAACTTCATCGGATCCCAAGAAACACACCGCAAAAAATCATTACATGAAATAGATCTCCAAGAACAACGAGGAGAACATTGTATTGAGAAGAAAAAAGAGAGAAGAAGCGATCTAGGTCTATGGTGAACTACCCACGCATCATCGGAGGAGCACCAATAAGGATGATGAACCCCTCCATGATCGTGTTCCCCTCCGGCGGAGTGCCAGAATTGGGCTCTAGATTGCATCTCGTGGTTCTGGAAATTGCGGCGGTTGGAATTGTTTTTCGTTGACTCCCCTAGGGTTTCAGGAATATTTGTGTGTTTATAGAGCTGAGAGGTAGTGGAGGAGACCCCTATGGGCCCCACAACACATCAAGGCACGCTAGGGGCCTCTGGCGTACACTGGTGTCTTGTGGGATCCACGGGGCTCCCCTCTGGTGCTTCCTTGGCTCCCAAGTTGTCTTCTGGTCCAAGAAAATCTCCAAAAAGTTTCACTGTGTTTGGACTCCATTTCACAAGGATATTCTACAAAGTAAAAAACAAGCAAAAAATTAACTGGCACTGGGCACTATGTCAATAGGTTAGTCCCCCAAAAAGATATAAAATTTCTATAAACTAATTATAAAACATCCAAGAATGATAATATAACAGCATGGAACAATCAAAAATTATAGATATGTTGGAGACATATCAGTCTTGTACTGCGCATGGCATCCTTGTTGGGTGTGCACACAACACCCACCACACGCTCCACCGCCGCTGCCCGTCGGCAGCTGTTGCTGACCGCCATTGCCGCCAGCCCACCTTCTGCCTCTGTGGCTAATAACCCACAAGTATAGGGGATCACAACAGTTTTCGAGGGTAAAGTATTCAACCCAAATTTATTGATTCGACACAAGGGGAGCCAAAGAATACTCTCAAGTATTAGCAGCTGAGTTGTCAATTCAACCACACCTAGAAACTTAATATCTGCAGCAAACTGTTTAGTAGCAAATTAATATGATAGTAGTGGTAACGGTAGCAAAAGGTAACAGTAGTAAAAGTAATGTTTTTGGTATTTTGTAGTTATGATAGCAATAGCAACGAGAAAGTAAATAAGCGAAGAACAATATATGGAAAGCTCGTAGGCAATGGATCAGTGATGGAGAATTATGCCGGATGCGGTTCATCATGTAACAGTCATAACCTAGGGTGACACAGAACTAGCTCTAGTTCATTGATATAATGTAGGCATGTATTCCAAACATAGTCATACGTGCTTATGGAAAAGAACTTTCATGACATCTTTTGTCCTACCCTCCCGTGGCAGCGGGGTCCTTACGGAACTAAGGGATATTAAGGCCTCCTTTTAATAGAGAACCAGAACAAAGCATTAACGCATAGTGAATACATGAACTCCTCAAACTACGATCATCGCCGGTAAGTATCCCGATTATTGTCACTTCGGGGTTAACAGATCATAACACATAATAGGTGACTATGGACTTGCAAGATAGAATCAAGAACACTCACATATTGATGAAAACATAATAGGTTCAGATTTGAAATCATGGCACTCGGGCCCTAGTGACAAGCATTAAGCATAGCAAACTCATAGCAACATCAATCTCAGAACATAGTGGACACTAGGGATCAAACCCTAACAAAACTAACTCGATTACATGATAGATCCCATCCAACCCATCACCGTCCAGCAAGCCTACGATGGAATTACTCACGCATGGCAGTGAGCATCATGAAATTGGTGATGGAGGATGGTTGATGATGACGATGGCGACAGATTCCCCTCTCCGGAGCCCCGAACAGACTCTAGGTCAGCCCTCCCGAGAGGTTTTAGGGCTTGGCGGCGGCTCCATATCGTAATACGCGATGATTTCTTCTCTCTGATTTTTTTCTCATCGAAACTCAATATATGGAGGTGGAGTTGGTGTCGAAGACGCAACAGGGGCCCACGAGGTAGAGGGGTGCGCCCTAGGGGGGCAGGCGTGCCCCCACCCTCGTGGCAAGGTGGTGGGCACCCTGGCCTCCATCTTTTGCAGGTATTTTTCTTATTTTCTAAAAAGTAGCTCCGTGAAGTTTCAGGTCATTCCGAGAATGTTTGCTCCTGCACATAAATAACACCATGGTAATTCTGCTGAAAACAGCGTCAGTTCGGGTTAGTTCCATTCAAATCATGCAAGTTAGAGTCCAAAACAAGGGCAAAAGTGTTTGGAAAAGTAGATACATTGGAGACGTATCAACTCCCCCAAGCTTAAACCTTTGCTTGTCCTCAAGCAATTCAGTTGACAAACTGAAAGTGATAAAGAAAAACATTTACAAACTCTGTTTGCTCTTGTTGTTATAAATATGTAAAGCCAACATTCAAGTTTTCAGCAAAGATTATAACTAACCACATTTGCAATAACACATAGGTCTCAAGTTTACTCGTATCAATAGCATAATCAACTATCAAGCCATAATAATAAATCTCGGATGACAACACTTTCTCAAAACAATCATAATATGATATAACAAGATCGTATCTCGCTAGCCCTTTTTGAGACCGCAAAACATAAATGCAGAGCACCTTTAAAGACCAAGGACTGACTAGACATTGTAATTCATGGCAAAAGAGATCCACTCAAGTAATACTCAATGTAAACTAATAGTAATGAATGCAAATGACAGTGGTGCTCTCCAACTGGTGGTTTTTAATAAGAGGGTGATGACTCAACATAAAAGTAAATAGATAGGCCCTTCGCAGAGGGAAGCAGGGATTTGTAGAGGTGCCAGAGCTCGGTTTTGAAATAGAGGTGAATAATATTTTGAGCGGTATACTTTCATTGTCAACATAACAACCAAGAGATGGCGATATCTTCCATGCTACACACATTATAGGCGGTTCCCAAACAGAATGGTAAAGTTTATACTCCCCCTTCCACCAACAAGCATCAATCCATGGCTTGCTCGAAACAATGAGTGCCTCCAACTAACAAGAGTCCTAGGGGGAGTTTTGTTTGCAATTATTTTGATTTAGTTTGCATAAAGCATGGGACTGGGCATCCCGGTGACCAGCCATTTATCTCGTGAGTGAGGAGCGGAGTCCACTCCTCTTGAGAATAACCCGCCTAACATGGAAGATACAGACAGCCCTAGTTGATACATGAGCTATTCGAGCATACAAAACAGGATATTTATTTGAAGGTTTAGAGTTTTGCACATACAAATTTACTTGGAACGGCAGGTAGATACCGTATATAGGCAGGCATAGTGGACTCATGTGGAATAACTTTGGGGTTTAAGGGATTTGGATGCACAAGCAGTATTCCCGCTTAGTACAGGTGAAGGCTAGCAAAAGACTGGGAAGCGACCAGCTAGAGAGTGACAACAGTCATGAACATGCATTAAAATTAATCAACACCAAATGCAAGCATGAGTAGGATATAATCCACCATGAACATAAATATCGCGAAGGCTATGTTGATTTTGTTTCAACTACATGCGTGAACATGCGCCAAGTCAAGTCACTTAAATCATTCAGAGGTGGATACCACCCTATCATACCACATCATAACCATTTTAATAGCATGTTGGCATGCAAGGTAAACCATTATAACTCATAGCTAATCAAGCATGGCACAAGAAACTATGATCTCTAGTTGTCATTGCAAACATGTTTATTCATAATAGGCTGAATCAGGAACGATGAACTAATCATATTTACAAACAACAAAAGAGGTCGAGTTCATACCAGCTTTTCTCATCTCAGCCAGTCCATCATATATCATCATAATTGCCTTTCACTTGCATGACCGAATAGTGTGAATAATAATAATAGTGCACGTGCATTGGACTAAGCTGGAATCTGCAAGCATTCAATAAACAGGAGAAGACAAGGCAATATGGGCTCTTTTGTCAGATAAACAATAATGCATATAAGAGCCATTTCAACAAATTAATCATGGTCTTCTCCTATCGACCCCCAAAGAAAAGAAAAGAAATAAAATTATTTACACGGGAAAGCTCCCAACAAGCAAAAGAAGAACAAGAAATATTTTTGGGTTTTCTTTTTAATTACTACTACAAGCATGGAAAGTAAACTAACTAAAAGCTACAACTAATTTTTTTTGGTTTCTCTCAAGGTTTATTAAACACACAAGAAGAAAGCATAAAAAGGAAATTAAACTAGCATGGATGATACAATGAGAAAGTATGAGCACCGACATCTAGCAATGAGTGTGTGAACATAAATGTAATGTCGGTGGGAAATACGTACTCCCCCAAGCTTAGGCTTTTGGCCTAAGTTGGTCTATGGCCACGGCTGGCCTGGCGGATATCCATAATAGTAGTTGGGGTCATACTGCGATGAAGAAGAAGAAGGCTCCGATTGTCACTGGCTGGCAATCATCTCCGGATCCCACTGGTAATTAGACTGTCGTGAGGGATCAAATTGTGGTTCCGGCTCTGGCTCCTCGGCTGGTGCATAGTTCCGGTAGGCTTGAATAGCCTTCAACGGAACAAGGTACGTGCCTAAAGATAAATCAAACAAAGAAGGGGCAGGCAGGGTAATAGTCTCAGGATGATCTTTATTAAAGAACAATTGATATTTAAGCTCTCCTGCCCTATTCTTAACAATAAAATCATGTGCCACCATACTTTTATAATCTAGATAAACACGGGGCAGCACCTTTTCTTCCTTCTCAAAATGCCTAATAGGTATGTTAAAATGTGCAGCTAGGCGTGAAGCATAGATGCCTCCAAAGATGGGACCCTTGGTACGGTTCAGACTTAACCGTTTGGCAATAATACTGCCCATACTAAAAGTGTTATCACTGTATAAACCGTGGAGCAGGATGATAATATCAGGGATACTCAGGTTTCCACAGTTTCCACGACCAATTAAGCAACTACTAGCAAATAATGCAAAGTAACGTAAAACAGGAAAATGTATGCTAGTGATTCGTGCATCGGAAACCTTCCTTGTTTCCCCTACAGTGATAGTGTCAATAAACCCCTCCACATCATCATGATGTGGTTCTTCTATCTTGCCCTCAAAAGGGACTAAACAAATCCGATAGAAATCATAAAGTGACATCTCCTTATGCTCATCATATAAATGAAACTCCACCGTAGGTGGCGAGTTCCTAGAATGGAAATGGAAGTTTTGCACAAAGGTATTTGTGAGTAAGAGATACTGATCGCATTGGTTGTGGAGGAAAGCGGTGAGGCCTGTATTCCTAGCCATTTCATGAAAATCTTCATAGATACCGACTGCTCTCAAGAAATCATCAGAAGGCCATTCACACGCCCGAATCTCTGCGGTGCGCGGCAAATTATACTTAGGCTTCGGTGCCTTTTCCTTCGAGCTTTGGCTCGATGAGCCCCTCAATAATCTCCTCATCATTTTCTGAAAAATTCTAAAAAATTTAGTAACTTCAAAATAAAAGTAAACCAAACTCAATAATATTGATAGAAACTACTCCTACAAGTGCCTAGGGCCTATATCATGCATCAAAACTACTTTTGACCATATAAATTTGACATGCAAGCTCAAGAATAGGGTCACCTAAGCAGCAAAAATTTGCAATGAATAAAGCACTAGAACAAAAACTAATTGGACCAATGGAGGAGTCACATACCAAGGAACAATCTCCCCAAGCGGTTTTGTGAGAGGTGCTTTGAGCAAGGAGATCGAAAATGGCAGCAAAGAGATCTAGAACTCCTGCTTGAGCTGGATATTCGTGTTTGGGGGAGGAAGAAGGAGTGTATGGGTGAAAGAATAAGTGGAGGAGGGCCACCGTGGGCTCATGAGGTAGGGGGCGCGCCCTCCACCCTCGTGGGCAGGTGGTTGGCCCCCTGCTGTGTTCTCAGTGCCAAATATTCTAAAATATTCTAGAAAAATCATACTTAAATTTCAGGGCATTTGGAGAACTTTTATTTTTGAGGTATTTTTATATTGCACAGATAATCAGATAACAGACAGAAAAATATTTATTTTATTTTATTTAATGTAAATAACAGAAAGTAAAAGTAGGGTACAGAAGGTTGTGCCTTCTAGTTTCGTCCATCTCATGATCATCAAAAGGAATCCTCTAACAAGGTTGATCAAGTCTTGTTAACGAACTCATTTCGAATAACATGGAATCGGAGAAATTTCGAATAACACTATGTTACCTCAACGGGGATATGCACGTCCCCAATAATAAGAATATCATATTTCTTCTTGATAGTAGGAAGAGGAAATTCAAAACCTCCAAATATAATCGATGGAATTTTCCAATAGAGTTGATACTATGAACTTGAGGTTGTTTCCTCGGAAAATGTATCGTATGCTCATTACCATTAACATGAAAAGTGACATTGCCTTTAGTGCAATCAAGAATAGCCCCTGCAGTATTCAAAAAGGGTCTTCCAAGAATAATAGACATACTATCGTCCTCGGGAATATCCAGAATAACAAAGTCCGTTAAAATAGTAACGTTTGCAACTACAACAGGCACATCCTCACAAATACCGATAGGTATAGCAGTTGATTTATTAGCCATTTGCAAAGATATTTCAGTAGGTGTCAACTTATTCAAATCAAGTCTACGATATAAAGAGAGAGGCATAACACTAACACCGCCTCCAAGATCACATACAACAGTTTTAACATAGTTTCTTTTAATGGAGCATGGTATAGTTGGTACACTGGGATCTCCAAGTTTCTTTGGTATTCCACCCTTAAAACTATAATTAGCAAGCATGGTGGAAATTTCAGCTTCCAGTATCTTTATTTTATTTGTAATGATATCTTTCATGTACTTAGCATAAGGATTGGTTTTGAGCATGTCAGTTAATCGCATACACAAAAAGATAGGTCTAATCATTTCAGCAAAGCGCTCAAAATCCTCATCATCCTTTTTCTTGGATGGTTTGGGAGGAAAAGGCATGGGTTTCTGAACCCAAGGCTCTCTTTCTTTACCATGTTTCCTAGCAACAAAGTCTTTCTTATCATAACATTGATTCTTTGATTGTGGGTTATCAAGATCAAGAACAGGTTCAATTTCTACATCATTATCATTACTAGGTTGAGCATCATCATGAACATTATTATTAGCATTATCACTAGTTTCAGGTTCATTAGCAGATTGAGTTTCAGCATTAGAAATAGAAATATCATTTGGATTCTCAGGTGTTTCAACAATAGGATCACTAGAAGCATGCAAAGTCCTATCATTTTTCTTTTTCTTCTTTTTAGAAGAACTAGCTGCATCTATATTATTTCTCTGAGAATCTTGCTCAATTCTCTTAGGATGGCCTTCAGGATACAAAGGTTCCTGAGTCATTCTACCAGTTCTAGTAGCCACTCTAACAACATTATCATTATCTTTACTATTCAATTCATTGAGCAAGTCATTTTGAGCTTTAAGTACTTGTTCTACTTGAGTAGTAACCATAGAAGCATGTTTACTAATAAGTTTAAGTTCACCTTTAACATTAGCCATATAATCACCCAAGTGTTCAAGCATATTTGAATTGTATTTCAATTGTCTACCAAAATAAGCATTAAAGTCTTCTTGCTTAGCCATAAATTTATCAAACTCATCTAAGCATGGGCTAGCAAATTTAGTAAATGGGATTTCAGCTTTATCATATCTATAGAGAGAATTTACCTTTACTACCTGTGTCGGGTTATCAAGACCATGAGTTTCTTCGATAGGAGAAGGATTTGGATTATATGTTTCTTCGACAGGCGGTAAATTAAGACCATGTATTTCTTCAATAGGGGGTAAATTCTTAACATCTTTAGCTTTAATACCTTTTTCTTTCATGGATTTCTTTGGCTCTTGCATATCTTCAGGACTGAGAAATAGAATACCCCTCTTCTTCGGAGTTGGTTTAGGAATAGGCTCAGGAATTGGCTCCGGAGGTGTCCAATTATTTTCATTTGTCAACATATTGTTCAATAGAATTTCAGCTTCATCCGGTGTTCTTTCCCTGAAAACAAAACCAGCACAACTATCCAGGTAATCTCTGGAGGCATCGGTTAGTCCATTATAAAAGATATCAAGTATTTCATTTTTCTTAAGAGGATGATCAGGCACAGCATTAAGTAATTGGAGAAGCCTCCCCCAAGCTTGTGGGAGACTCTCTTCTTCAATTTCAACAAAATTATGTATATCCCTTAAAGCAGCTTGTTTCTTATGAGCAGGGAAATATTTAGCAGAGAAGTAATAAATCATATCATGGGGACTACGCACACAACCAGGTTCAAGAGAATTAAACCATATCTTAGCATCACCCTTTAATGAGAACGGAAATATTCTAAGGATGTAAAAGTAGCGAGTTCTCTCATCTTTAGTAAACAGGGTAGCTATATCATTTAATTTAGTAAGATGTGCCACAACAGTTTGAGACTCATAACCATGAAAAGGATCAGATTCAACTAAAGTAATTATATCAGGATCAACAGAGAATTCATAATCCTTATCAGTAACCACTGCAAAAAAATACACTTCCGTGATGATACGTGTTTGTCATAGTAGGTCGCGTTTTTTGTCATGCATGTACATCCATGACGATTTTATGACAGAATCAAGATAGTCATACCTGTGCTATCGTAGAAGTGTTCCATGACATTACCTAAATTATCATCATGGAAGTGTCCACTTCCATGACGATAAATCGCGCGTCACAGAAGTGCTTTCGTCAAGGGTGACCAACACGTGGCATCCATCGTAACGGAACGCTGTTAAGCTATCGGGTCGGGTTTTGGATCCGATAACCCGTTAATAGCCTCGATCAATGGGGATTTTCCACATGTAAAATCATCATTGGCTGGAGGAAACACGTGTCGGCTCACCGTTGGGACAGATGTCATCCGCTCATTGGACCGAAGGCACCTATGATACGGCGACACATGGCACGACCCAACAAAGGCCCATTCCTGTGAAAAGGCCGGCCCGTTTGACTTGGTCAAAAGGTGGTGGGCCGGCCCATGGAAAGCCTGTTAACGGCCTATTTGCATATAGCCTATTTACAGCCCGCTAACCCAGGGCCCGTTACGCCCTATCCAAATTAGGCCCAGTAGCGTCATTTGGGCCGTCCAATATGATTCAACCCGTTTTAACTTCTGGCCCATGTGTGGCCCATGACTTCTTTCAGCCCATATGAGGACCTTTGTAACTCTTGGCCCATTAATGGCCCGTGGTGAAACTGGCCCATAATGAACAGTGTATCACTTTATACCCATTAACGGCCCGTTATTCCATTGGGCCGTTTCCAGCCCAAGTTATCTTTCGGCCTTCTCAGGGCCCATTGATTCTTGGGCTCATTTGCAGCATTCGGTTACATACGGCCCGTTACTGTCATTTTTTGTTTGTGGGCCAAATTCAGCCCGTCGTTACAGTCGGCCCGTTTGCGGACCGTTAATACATTGGGCCGTTTTCATGTAAAAAAAACCGTTGGGCTGTTTTCATAGAGTTATCAAATACGGCCTATTAACGGCCCGTTATGGTCCACGAATAGTACGACCCATGATTGGTGAAATGATGATACGCCCCGTAGAAGGCCCATGGATAGTACGGCCCGTAGAAGGCCCATGGATCGTATGACCCGTAGAAGGCCCATGGACCCTAAGGCCCATATAGAAGGCCGATGGATCCTACTGCCGGACGAAGGCCCATGGTTCATACGGCCTGCAGGAGGCCCATGGTTACAACAGTCCATGTGTTGCCATGATTATTTTGGCCTAGTTACCAAAAATAGGCTATTGTGGCCACTAGAAAAAAAACAGAAAAAGAACTGCAGTGACTACAAGCAAACAACTAAACAAGACAATAAGGAAATATATAAGCAAGCAATTAACGCTAGCCTATTACCACTATTACACATATTACATCCACTGGGCATCAAAGTTCGCCACCAGTGCAAATATAGGGAACAAAGCAGCACATTACATACACTGGCTGTCAAAATTGGCCACCAGTGCAAATAAATGCGGCAGCAAAACAAGAGCATAACTGAAACAACTTCAGAAGAGCTCAAGAAACGTTATCCTGGGTATCCACCATGCTGGCAATAAGCTTAGCAAGCTGGTTAGCTTTGTCCTGTTTGGCGCTAAAATCCTCCAACGTTTGCTGTTGCACCAGAAAGTATGCATCTGAATGCTCCAGGGACTTCCGCAGTCCTTCCACTTCTTGTCGCAGCACAGCTGATCGATGTCTTTCAGCTTGTAGTTGAGACTCAAGAAACCGAAATGATTCAAACAGTGAGTTTGAATACCTTGTGGAAGCGGTAGTGGCCAGTAACTCGAACACTAAACCAAGACAGGACTTTGGGGTTGTCTCGCTGTCTTCAAGATAGTCTTCCTTAGCTGTTTTATCAGCTTTGCTGGAGATCAACAAGGATGTGTCACTATCCTGAACCTTATCTGCATTACTTCCTTTACCATTGCTTAATAAGGCAATCTTCCCCAATATTCTGTCAGCATTCTAAAAGAAGAAACAAGCAGACACATAACAAGTTTAGCATGTACTAGTATATGGAACTCATTTCGGTGAACCAGTTCATTAGTAAGGTGGACATGATTAAACTACCAAGTCTTCTATTGCCAAGTACTAGTACATAATCAAAGCATCAAACAAACATATATCTATGTCCCATGGTCACTGCATTGTCTTGCCAAATCAAAATAGAGACACGGTTCAAATCATATCAGTTCAAGGCAAAGTAGCAGTGAAAGAATACAAAGCGTGGGAAACTACACGGCACAACAAGATTTCAGATGGGTACCACGGGTCTACATGTACAACAACACTATTGGCTCCGTTGTGATGCTAGTAATGTGCATGATATGAAAGTCAACTGTATACACAATTGAAATTGAAATCAACAGAGCTATTGATAAGAGCAAACCTGTTAAAGAAACATGCGTGAACATACCTGCCGTGCCATTGGAGTTTCGATTGGATCCTTCAATTTAAAAATAAGTTTGTATGAGTAAATACAGTGATACAAGAGCAAAACAATCATAGTTAAAAAAGGCGCGCCTAAGCGAGCGCTTAAGCACGCCTAGGCTCTAGGCGTTGGCAAAATGCATTGCGCATAACTATGCATAATCTGTGCATAACTGCGCATAAGCATGCGCTTTGGTCAGTAAAGCGCAAGGCGGGGGCAAAATGCACAATTAATGCCTAACGTTTTTTTGAACTATGATAGCAGTGGAATCTTAAATTAGAACAGTTGTTCTTCAGGTTTAGGCACTTGTTCTACATGAACAGAGTACAGTAAGACGCAAGAATATAATACTTAAAAATAGAAAATGAGCTCATAGACCTTACCACATTCTTGGTTCGGGACCAGTACAGAACAAGGCGTTCCCAGTCATCGTCCAGTAAATGTGTCTCAGGAGAATGTAAGGGAATTTGATGAGTTTGTTTGCCGGTGAAGTACGTTTTCTTCAGGTAATTCCAGTACTGCCGCCAAGCATTCTTGAAGATAGCAGAGGTATTAGCACAGGTTACCTCATCATGAGTTCCCAAATCGGTCCTTCTCTATAGAGAAAAATGGGAAATTTTGTTGTATTATAACCATCATGGAGGTAGGATGTATGGGACGAAGCAAAGTCATTGCCATGAATAACATTACTTACACATAACTCCTGGACAAACACCTGCAACTGGCATTTTCCTTCATCTTCAATATAATATTTCCAAGATGGGAAGATACGCACATACGATTTAACGACATCAAATGTGATAGATGCTAAACTACGACTAGCTGGTTGTGCTTCCTCCACAGGAATAGGCGTACTAACTGGTGGAGTTGAGGTTCGCCGTGATAGTACTGGCCCTTTGGGCACTGGAGCCGCCTTACTAACTGCTCTTGTTTGGGAGCTCTATGGTGGAGATGGTGCTGTGTCAACAGGAACTGGGTTACTATCGGCTGGGGTTGGGGTTAGATTGGGTGAAGCTGGTTCTCTGTCCATCGCAGTAGGGCTACAATCTGCAAGAGTTTGGGTTATGCGTGGTAGGGTTGGTTCTTGTGCATGTACAACCGGGGTGCTATCTCCACCAAGAGGTAGCACTGTTTTATTTGAAGACCGTGTTTTTAGTCCACTAGATACTGCCATCACCCGCTCCAATTCAAATGGCTGATAAACAGGAAACATAGTTGAATGTGCAGACATTGTATGAGAGACAGATGCAATAGATAGTGTGGAAAAAAGAGGGCATGAAATAGTTGACATGTATATTGTTTAACTAAAACGGATAGCATGACATAATTTCACATATATGATGTCTATCTAAACTGGATAACATAGCATAACATAATTCAAAGATATGATGAATAACTAAACAGGATCGCATGACATAATTCACCTACATGTTATCTAAGTAATCAGGATCACATCATTTAATTCACATATGTGATTTATATGCTAAACAGAGGGCATTCGATATGATGTCTGAACTAAGAACATGGTGTTGAATATTGTGTATATGATGTCTAAACTATGCAATGCAAGACACCGTATGCATGATATGAGCAGTATAATCGTGCCAAGTTAGAGCATACACCTCAGTGGGGGAATAGGACTGGTCATCTGTCTCTGAATCCATCTCTGAGGAGCTATCGGGACCCAACAAGAGATCTGCTTTGACAAGTAGCACTGTCTGCTCCGAAGGCCTTGTTTTCACTCCAGATTTTTCCATCTCCCACCCAATTGGCTGATTCACTGGAAGAGTAGTTTAATGTACAAACATTGTCGACAAATGGAAATGTAATGAAGAAAAGGATGGGCAAGATATCATTCAAATATATGATGCCTGGTTAAACAAGACGGCATTGCACATTTCACATATATTATGGCTGGCTAAAAGACATGAGACTGCATAATTCCCATATATGATATAGAAACTAAACAGGTGGCATTACAGAACATGTCTAAACTAAGCAGATGACATATATAGATAGTGGGGTACCTCTCCGGCCAGCCCTCTAGGCCCCCCGCCCCCACCCTGAACCCTAAGATAGATAGTGGGGTACCTCTACGGCGAGCCCCCATCCCTGCTGCGGGTGGTTCTTCCTTAACTCCGGTGAGCCCCCCAACCCCTGAAAGTCGACTGACCCAAAAGTCGATTCAGTCGACTGAAGTGTGGCTTAATCGAAGCAGAGCAGCAGCACGAGCGAGGGGGAGAGCAGCAGCAGTAGCTGGGCGAGCGAGCGATCGAGCGAGAGCCGGAGCAGCAGCAGCAGCGCGAGCGAGCGAGCGAGAGCTGGAGTAGCAGCAGTAGATCCGGCTGGTATGGACGTTGCCGCCGAAGGGGCCTCGCACTGGGGGAGAGCCGCCGTGGAGATGTTGTCCGCGGCGCCGACTTCAAGGTAGCCGCTCCATGGGGGTGCGGGATGGAGCACCATCGGCGCCGGGAGGTCGAGTTAAGGAGAAGGTGCGATGCGATGAGTGTACAACCTCTTTGGTGGCGCCGAGTAGGCCTCGGCTTCGTCCGAGGAGTCGGTGCGGATGCTGCGGTCCCGGTGGAGCAGGTTAAGGCAGTGCTGTGGGGATGGAGCAGCCATGATAGACGAGGCGATCATCAGAGCAGCTCCTTGGAGGTGGAGGACGAGGCGGCTGAACCGGCGGAACGGCGAGATGGATGATGGATCCTCATCCGGGGAGGTGGACGAGGGACATCGAGCTATTGTGGTGGACGACGTCGTCGAGGAAGAGGCTCCGGATGGGCAGTAGTGACGTGGCAGACGGAGGAGGGTGGGGTTTCGCGGCTGGAGGAGAGAGGTTATGGCGGCCTGGGATTTCGAATGGCGAAAAGGGGGCGATGGGAGGGGTGAAGCATGACTTAGGGACGCGCTTGTCCAAAATGTAGGGTGTGTTACAAAAGTACCCCCCACCGATTTGAACTAGCGGCCCTTTCGACTCAGGGTTAGAAGGGGGATTTCGCATGTCGGGATTTGGCAGCTGGAGGGAGTTTTCGCGCGCGTTGTAATTTCGGGATAGCAAGGCGCGGGTTGTGAAGGCGCCAGTTTTGGGAGCATGATATCTGAATTTTCGGGATATAACAAGACGCGGGTTGAATTTTAGGGACAAGCCTAACGTGTAGTAATATTGTACTTGTACGTAACAAATCAATTCGCACTTCCCTCAACCAAAAAGAAAACGACAAAATAAAACTATTCACACCACACAAAGAGAGAGTCTTGCCCCGGTTTACTATACAAATGCTATTCAAAGCTACTCCCTCCTTCCATCTATATAGGGCCTAATGCGTTTTTCGATGCTAACTTTGACCAAATATTAGAGCAATGATATATGACATGCAACTTACACAAAGCACACCGTTAAATTCGTCTGTGAAAGGTTATTTCAATGATATAATTTTCACATTGTGCATGTAATGTTCTATTAATCCTGTCAATAGTCAAAGGCGGTCTTAAAAATCTCATTACTCCCTATATAGATGGAAGGAGGGAGTATGAATCCATGTTATGTCCGATTAAATTTTTTCGCTTGCTGTATAATGCATGTAACCTACTCATACCAACATTTTAGTGCATTCCAAATTTCTATACTACCACCGCAATTTGAACTAAATTTGAATTCGTTTCTCTATTTCAATAAGAATCTACAATCATGATTGTTGCCAACTTCAACCATCATAGTTTCCTTTGTATCCGCCAGATATAAATCGGACGGCCTATAATGCAGGATGGCAGGCACACCATCATCAACAACTCCGTTTTTTATAAGAGTAGAGATAAAATATATTAAATGTAGTATACCATGTTCATAACCACACCATGTGTATCACTGTTATATATTCACACATGCGTCGGCTTGAAACACTATGATAAATTCTTCAAATATCCGAATTCGCTTTTTATAATGAAGTATATATGATCTATATTCGTCTTTTACACCCACACAACCATCTTATCTTTCTAGCTAGCGCTAACTTTCTCTTGTGCATGCACACGCCCGCATCCCTCTCACCCTCCCTCAGCATTCTCTAGCTCCATCGCGCAAATTCGTCTTTTCACTTTAGGTCGTTCACCCACAGTGTGTGTAGGCCCCCTAGCTCCTTTACGGCACACATCGATCGATATGCCTCTCTAGCCAGGTGTGCCTAGCACAAACACAAGCATCCCCTCTTCTCTTGTCACCGTCCAAGCCTCACTCCCACCACTCTTTTCATCATTCTCGTACTCGCACACTCCTCCCCCTCGATATAGTATGCCTCTCGTACCACCTCCTACATGCATCCCTCTCTCTCTATCCTTCTCCTCGTGCCTCATTTGCTTCTAACACACACATGCATGTATACCAATCGATCTCCCAACATATACCTAGATCGACTTTAACTACCCCTCCATCGATCGACATACCTCACAAGTTATGTCTCTCCTTTCTCTAACAAAGGGCGATTGATCTTCCTATGTAGTTACGTCTGCTTACCAGAGCCACATCGCCCCCCCTCATCATTCGTGCATGCCTCCTGACCCGTCTCTCACATGCACGTGCACAGACAACAAGCAGCCACCTCCTCTCTTATTGATATTGCGGGCGTGCCCTCCGTTTGTCTAGCAAGCCTATCCCACCATTTGTTAGAAGCAACTCCACTACCACCCCCTCCAACACTCTAGCTCTGTCTCTCTCCCAACCTTATTCCTCTCCTGCACATATGCATGGATGCCGATCGATCTCCCTTAATACATGAGGCAGAACGCTCTCCTTAATACATGAGGTAGGCCTCTCTCCTCCTCCACACATATACCAGCCATTGTACCTCTATAGTTAATTGGGCCTCCCTCTTCCCCCACCACACACCGATAGTCGAGCGCTGCAGGTAGGTATCCATGCCACAGAGACAAACTGCACATGTCCCATCTCACGTTCCAGTAGGCCAGCCACTCTATATCATTGACGTGGGCACACACAAATTCGATGGCACTCTTTATCGATCGCACGCGCACACACACACACACACATCATCATCCCTCTCTTCAATTCTATGGACACCTCAAGATGCATTTGTATGAGTAGTTTATCTTGTGAGAGAAAAGGTTGAACGAGGGAAGGCCTTATTTGTGAATGTGGAGAGATGTGTGGGTATATTTTCAAAATTGCCATAGTTTCTTTCCTATCCGTTACATATAAATCTGACGGCCTATATTGCAGGATGGCACGCACACCATCATCACCAACTCTGTTTTCTACTCCCTCCGCCCGAAAATACTTGTCATCAAAATGGATAAAAAGAGATGTATCTAAAACTAAAATACGTCTAGATACATTTCCTTTTATCCATTTTGATGACAAGTATTTCCGGACGGAGGAAGTATTTGTCTTTTTAGAGATTTCAACAAGTGACTATGACCGGACCTTACCAACATACTAAAAAAAGTAGTCCATAATTTTGATGTTACCCTCTTTTCTTGGCGGTGTAGTGCCATATGGATACCTCATAAATAAATAAAGTACTACATGATACTAATATATGATACATGGCACAGGAGTACTAAGTATTATTAATACAGTTTTGCTAGAACTCATCTAGATGAGATATAATTTGGTCTCATTCATCTTTTATAGCCATTGGATGTGATGCTATATAAGATGCGTGTGTGCTGACGTGGGTTGTATTTGTTCTTGTGCAACGAACTGTCCATGCATGTCATGTTTGATAGTCTCAAGTCATTAAAAGCATACAAGCCCCACATCTCTGCTTGGTTGATTCCTCTATTTATGTCAAAAAAAATAAGAAACAACGTCAGAGTTAATGCACCACGCCTATCTGTTTACTATTTAGTTTTCGTAAGATGACTTAATACTCACCTAGACGGAGGGAGTATTTGATTTGACAGCGAGCGGCGTAGTTCCTGATACGGCTTTAATGCAGACGAGGGAGGTAGTAGCAGTTCCCGATATGTTGAACGACCAATGCATCCTCCTTCAATTAATGCATGAGGGAAGTAATGGGAGGAGGTCCGGGAAAAGAGGCTGCACGATGTGAATGCAACGCAGTTTGCCCTCATTGCCCTCATATAAAGGCGCCCCTCCATTCCAATGCAGCTACCACATCGTACGCACCTAAGAATTTGCCTAAGCACCTACACTAAGCGCAAAAGAGCTCACTCCAGACCCATGGCGGCGATGCTCGTGAGCGCCCAGCGGCTGCGCTAGATGGTCCACGCGCCGGCCTGCGGCATGGCGCCGAGGATCGTCTCCAGACGGTGTTGGAGACCGGCTGGTGGATGGCCGCCTTCGACGCCAACTACGACTCTCAGTTGGACCAGATGATCGTTGCCACTAGCAACAAGTTACCGTCCTCAAGAAGCTCGCAGACGACATCGCTGTACTCCTCCAGCCCGCGCACCCGGGCTCCTCATTGCCTGCCACCCTAATCGGCCTCCATGGCCGGAACCTCTTTCAAGCACTGGTGGCCCTGCGACTGCCCGCCGACGCCACGAAGAATGTCCACCCGGAGGTCGCGCTCTCCACGAGACGCCTCGCCCTGCAAGACTTCGTCGACCTACACATCCACATGTACGAGGAAATCGTGTACATAGGTATCTACAAGGCCAGTGAGGACGCTACGACGTTGGCCTTCCTCAACCGGTTCGAAGCCTTGGATGCCTTTGCTGAGAAGCACCTCGACCTCGCCACAAAAGCCGCTGCTCCTTAGCCGCCGGTCGGTGGCCCGGCGCACTAAGTTGAGGAGGAGGAGGTCGTACGTTCGTGGATCCATCTTTCTTCTTGCCTTCTGTAACCACCACTGCGATCGCATCATCATGGCCTTAATTATTATTGTGTTGTTGCATTCTCGTTCCAGTCAATACCGACATGTGCGATCCCTTTGCTTAATTATATGCATCACTGTAACTAGTACTCCATCCGTCAATTTATAAGTTGTGCTTACCTTTTCCATCAACTTCGTGCAACGTGCGGGCATCTTGCTAGAAACACTAGAATATGTCTATATAATCCGTATGTGATAGTCCATTTGAAATCTCAAAAAGACAAATATTTAGGTACGGAGGGAGTAATATATTAGGAGTATATCAAAACAATAGTGATTTCTTTCAAGTTTGTGAAGAAATACTACTATTCTACTACTTTGGATCCGTTGCAACGCATGGGCACATTGCTGGTAAAAGGAAAAGGCATGCCGCGTTCGCGTCGCACCCCCACACGCCCGGGAATCGGGAGTACAACACGGCCTGTCCGGCACGACACATAGCTTAGGGAAGGTGTGTTTCCTGGCTGTTTCACTTTCATGTGGGACCGCCATTGAGCAAACCGACACCCCGCCCGCCGCCGGGTTAGAAAACAGAAACAAGGGAAGATCTAGCTCTAGCATGGAAGCCAAGAAATTTGGTGTCAGATGGGGCTCGTTGATAGAGTAGGAGCATTCCGTACTAGTACTACTCCTACTAGAACCAAGTTGTACTCCTAATACTATATTACTAGTACTACCACTATACAACTAGTAGGTACGTGCACGGCACAACATCGTAGGAACAAAAAATGGGAAGATCTTGTTTTGGGTGATTTATCTTTTTTTCAATCAACGTAGTATGAATAATATGATGTGGGGGGCACCCATGAAGCTTATGTGGCTTGGTTGCATGGCTACGGAAGGTTAGAGAAAAATAAATAGATAATGTGTTTAGAGTGCACTCCACTAAATAGATATATATACTTTGGATCCATTGCAACGGACCGACACATCTATATCTATACCCCCTATATAGTGTGTGAAAAACTTTGAAAGTTGGTCGTTGGATGAAGCCAATCCGACGGTACAAAGATGGCAAATCCGAGCACTACTGGCCGTTGGATATCATCCACCAAATTCTGCCACATGTATAATCTAGAAGACTCCATGGTTGAACTTAATTCATGACTAACTTTGCCACAACTAAGCTTAGGCAAAGTTATTAGTTCCTCAAAACGAGAGAAACAAGTTGGCAAGCCTAAGGGAATCTTGCCACATTTTTTGTGTGTATGTCATGTGGGGCCTTAGTGTGGCTTGCCTAAGGTGCGGTTTGAACCAAACACTCACCTAAGTTAATCAAACTTGCCTAACCTTACATTCCACCAGATTTTGCCACATGTTAGAATCCAGAAAGCTCCACATGTAGAAGCATAATGCACAAACCACCATAATCTCATGCGTGCAATGCACGTGTACCTTACTAGTACTAGTTGGTAGTAGTAAGAAAAAAATTCCAGTTTTGGCACGAGCTCGTACTATGGGAACACCACAAGGCCTGCCGCAGGAGTTACATTTCCCTCTCGGGGCCCACGGGACCAAACTTCAGTGGCTTAGTGCCCGACTTATGAGTCAATGACATGCGGACCTTAAATGCGGCTGGCCCACATGTCATTCTCATGGTGGTGGCATGGTTCACGACTCACTCGTTCGAGATGAACCGGCCGGTGGTGGCGTGGTCGTGGCGAGGGTTCCGCAGCTGGGCGTCGGGGCGTTACGAGGCGTAGATGGCCACACCAATCTCATCCAACTTTGACCAAGTTTATATAAAAAATTATAGACATTCACATAACAACACCAATATCATTAGATTCATCTTAGAATATATTTTCATATTATATTTATTAGATATTATAGATGCTAATAATTTCTAATATAAATTTGGTCAAACTTAGCAAAGTTTGACTTTCGGCAAATCCAATGTGCAGAGTAAAAAGGACCGGAGGGAGTACATAAGTACTCCAGCTGAGGATTGATGCCCGGGACGAAATGTGTCATAGCCGCTGGATGAAAATTCGATGGTGCAGGAGTACGGGTCGAAGCACAGCAACGGAGCAGGCAAACCACGTCCAATCGGGTGTGTCTGTGGTAGAAAGTTGATGGTCACCGCAATTCAGCTGGCCCGCATGCCATGCACACAAAGGCAGAGGAGCGGTGGGACCGAGAGGGTTGAGGGGCACGTCGGGGGGATGAGGATCCCCTGACGCGAACAATCCTACCATTCTGTCACTGACATGTGGGACCCATAAGCATGGGTCCCACCTGTCAGCGAAGGAAAGGCATGGCAGTGATAGCCACGTTAGAGGATCCATGTCCACGTTGGCAGAGGGGCAGTGGGGCCAAGAGGGGTGAGCCGCAGGTCGGGGGACGTGTGGTTTCATGGGTTTGAGCGGCTCCGTGGGAATCACGGGTGGCTGTGGTAGAAACTTGATGCTCGCCGCATTTTAGGTGGCCCACATGTCATGCACACAAGCTGTGATGTCTACGGACACATGCACTACATACCGATCACTGGAAGGAGTACCAGAGAAAGCTATATATGCGGATAAATAGTTCCTTATAGTCAAGCGGACCCACGCTACTACTCTGTTCCAAAGACATGCACACCATCGAAATAGTCCATCTATATCAATATACACCGAGAGGGAATAATTTTTTTTACAAGAGAGGAAATAGTTCATCCACCCATAATGCCCTCCTGCTGGTGCAGCCTTTTCTTCTTCTTCTTCTTCTTCTTCTTCTTCTTCTTCTTCTTCTTCTTCTTCTTCTTCTTCTTCTTCTTCTTCTTCTTCTTCTTCTTCTTCTTCTACTCTGTGGGAGACGACTTCGCAACAAGCTCTTTGGACCTTGCAGCTATCTTGAAACTCACACGGGCATCGAGGGCAGCATATTTTATCCGCTCGCACGTCAAGGGATAATTCTCCCATCCAGACGACCTTAATGCCACCGTCTCATCACCCTTCTGAAGATTTGTACCGAGCACAAAATTTTCTATGTTGAATAGGGATGTTGTCTGTTTATCACAATCTTCTACATGAATTTTGATTCTGGTTTGTAGGTCAGCGATGCTTTTCAAATCAAGGTTGTATGGCTTCGGCTTCTGTTTGTCCCCTTCGATGGCTGCCCCACCGAAGTATACGTCCTCCCGAGACAAGAAATCGTGAAGCTCACGTGGTATGGAGGGCGAGTGTATGATGTGGTACACCAAAACATCATCTTTGTGGCACAGCTGAAGGACGGCGGCGCACTGGATCTTCCCACGGGCACGCTCCGTGTACTCTGCGTCGAGACCGATGACCCTCGTCTCTACCTTTTCGGGGGAGTTGGATACATTGTTGATCCACTGCCGAACAACCCTTGGATGGACGGTGACGGTGGCAACTATGCGCATCGAACCTTCGACGAGGACATGTTGGATGCTAAAAATCTGCATCTCGATCTCTTCCGCCATTTGGAACCGCTGGAACGGAGGACTATGGTTTGGAGAATTAGGATTAGATGGCTAGTCTAACTGAAGTAGTAGATGATTATTTAAAGAGGTTAAAACAATGTGAATGCAGTGGGGTTTGGATGCAAATGAAGACGAAGGGGAGGTGAAGAATCCGAGGAGAATCGGTTCCTGATGGAGAAGTAAATGGGAGAAGTGGCGTGCAGGCAGTTGATTAGACGGCTAGGTAGACTAAACGAAAAGGCTATGCGGGTAGACTGATGAGTCATACCTGTTCGTGTACGTGCCCATCCTTCCTGATAGGTGGGACCTATGCAAACAGATAAAAATGTGTCGTAGTTTTTTTTAGCGCGTGAGTGGGAGACACAACATTCTCCATTTTTATTTTCACTTTTCAGTTTTACATGTAGATTTTGACCCCAAAAAACACATGGTCTTTTTAACACTTTTCAGTTTGCATTATCCTGGATATAGAACATGGGTCTCTGAATAATTTAAATATTCTAAATAATTCAATAATTGATAGAGTCATAACAATTGAAATGTAGCTTCAAATGTCAAAAATTAGTGTCCTGGATACAGAACATGGATAAGTTTTCAGTTTGCGTAACACTTTTCAGTTTGCATTATCCTTCTCTGAATAATTCAAATGTCCTGGATACAGAACATGGATAACACTCTATATTTAGTGTACAATCTTTTTAGTACTTTGAATTTTGGCCACTACTTCTGATGTTTAGTAACTTTTCTGAATTTTGGCCACTACTATAGTAAGTTCAAGTGAGTAACTATAGTAACTTCAAGTGAGTAACTCCATTTCTGATTTTTTTACATAAAACTAACCATGATATTTGTTCCTCTGTTCTGGTCATAATTATAATCTGATTGCTGAACCCTTAATCATTCTCATAATGTTTACATGATGCACAATTATACTGCCGTCAAAACTACTCCATACACACACTGTCAAATTTTACAAGATGGTGGTGGAGGTGGGAATAAATGTTCAGTATTGGTGCATTTTCTATGCTTACAAAATTCAGATTGAATTTCACTACCAAAAGAAAAGAAGTGGAGATTAAATGTTGCTTTCCACTTACTTGACCTGTGTGTAACTCTTTTGGTGCATTTTCTGCAGAACCTATGTGTAGCTGCAGCATACAGGCCAGTTCATCAACTGCTCGAAGAAGAAAAGAAGGTGGCATTTCCTTGCCTTTAGCATATAGCCCAGTTCACTTAATGTCCTCTGGTGCTATATTTCTGAGAACATCCAAGTGTTTATTTATCACCTTGCTAGTGTTCACAAGTCTATTGAAGCGTGCATGTCTTTGTGAATCTTGCTATCTACTCCAAGTAGATGGTGTGTAGCCTGGCAAAGGATATTAGTACTTGCTGCATTCTAAGTTTAAAACCACTCTAGATTTACAAGTGTATACTGAAGATGACAAGTGTTTATTCAGTTCTAAATTTGAAGTAACTAGTAGACGAACAATATTCATCTTTTTTTGTATATGAAGAAGAATAAACCTAGCTAATTCAAATAATTCCAATTTTAGGGACATGTTTTTATCAACTCTTAGTTAAGGGGTTGTGGCAGTTTTCAGTTTTTAGTTTTGTGATGCTTGAATTGATTCTACAGGAATATTTAGGGAAGAGTCAAGGCTATGCTTAGCTCTCTGTAAAATGAATGACTGAAATTGGACAATTGAAAACTTTAGGTATGTTTGCAATTGGACAAATGGTGTATAAATCCAAATAAAGCAAATAAATTCAAATGATTCAAATAAATCCAAATAAATCCAAATAAACATGGTTGATCTTCATTTTGCATAAACCTGGTTGAGCATTACAGAGTAATTAACAACAAATTGACCTAGTTGGAATTCATACAGCAACAGTAACAGTTAACTGAACTTTTTTTGCATGCATTTATCACTCCAGAAAACTTTCAGTAACAAGTGAGCAGCCTCTGCAGTTTCTCAGTGAACTTTTGAGTGCATTTATCACTTGTTGGAGTATGCTACAGCTTCTGCAAATCACAAACTCCTTTAGTTTGCATCTCAGTTTTAGCAAACACTACAGTTTCAGTAAAGGAGTCATAACTGAATTACAGGCACTGTAGTTTCTCTACATTATTGGAACACTGAACATTTTCAGTTAATTGTAGCAAGAAAAACTTCCAAAAACTAGCAGATCTCCAAGAATGCCTAGACTATTACTCAATGAATTTGATGGCATCAAACTAAATTTTCACTATAATCTGTTCATCATTTAGCAGCAGTGTACAACCTTTGTCCTGGATTATTTCTCTAGCTTTGTATCCCCTGACTGAATTTTCTCCGCCTGTACTGAGAACATCAAATTCAGACTCACCGCAACAAATTGAACAACAGTAGTAGCAGAGGTGGGCGGGGCAGACCAGCACAGGAGGGAGTGGCAGCAGAGGCGAGGCAGGGGAAAAGGCAAAAGCAGCATCAGAGGTCCATGGTGCTGGCGTCGTCCACCAGTAGCAGCATGAGAGGCGGGAGTGGCCGGAATTGTCCACGGCGCCGGCGGACGAAGTGGACGAAATCGGAGGCGCGGGTGAGCGGCGAAGGTGGGCGAACGTGGGCGGCGACCTTCAACGGGCCCGGCGGCGTAGCTCGAGGAGGGCGCCGGCGCAGGTCGCCTTCACGGCGGGCAGTGCAGGTGGTAAGCCGCGGCACAGGTGCAAGCGGGCGGCAGCGCTGTTGTTGGTCATGGGCTGGGCCACGATTCTGGTGTTGGTCGCGGCGCAGGTGGGTAGCCGGCGATGGCTGCAAGGCGCGGGTGACGGGGGAGGAGGAAGGAAGGAGACGGACTTCTTTGTGACATGTTTAAAACTCTGTGGTTTTTTTTTGCAAAAAACAAATACACTGCCCTATGGACAACTTTTCCCGGACGGAGGGAGTACTAGTTAAATCCGAGCTATGGGTGTAAAGCACTGATATGCCAGTACATTTGATTGTGACCTATTCTAATTTTGTACCTGAACTTTTTTTAGAAAGGGTTGTACGTCAACTTAATGTGCTAGCAGAACTTATTGTGTTGTCTGTCTGTTTTCTTTGCACAACATTCAAGATATTTCCCCGTCATTGATAAAGACGATGAACCGTTATGTACGACTTCGTTGGTTTCAACATAGCCCTTCCCGTAGCGATCCACTGCTTCCATCCTGATTGTGCCGCCTGCACGAAATTTTTGTATGCAAGTTCAGTGTGGTATGATGTTCTATATGATTGTGTCAACTATATAAGTTTTTACTGAGCATCAGCAATGCATATGGCTGAAAGATGTATTTACGAGCATCGACCGAGGGGTCTCTCTCTCTATCTCTCTCTCTGTCTCTCTCTCTCAAACACACACACACACGCGCGCGCGCGCGCAGACGCACAAGTGGGACCCGTTGAATTATTTATTTGCTCGTGACAGCTTTTAATTAGGTTCCACTGTAATCTAACTTTTTTCTTAAGTTATTAATTGAGCTCAGTGACTTCACAAATTTGTACAGAAGCCTTGTTTGGGCCTTTCCGGCGTCGCTGAATGTGGGCTGAGTAACCATGTTAGGTTGTACTGTACTACACAGGCCTTTTTTTCAACATCAGCAATGCAACTGGGCCGACAGTTGTACACAAATCCAGGTCAACTTGTTATTCTCTGCCCCGCTGGGCTGCAAACTTTCCTAGGAGGTATGCATTAGGCTTAACAAGAAAATGGACTTTAAGAAATAATAAATGGGATGTAATTATAATAACTGGACATTTACTATGCACCAAACACGTAATTAGTTTGAAAAATATATTATTTTTGGAATTTGAAAATTTTAATTTCATTACTTGTTCCGCGCGCAATATTTCGTTGGATTTTAACGTAATACAACATTATTTTGAAATTATATTTGACATGACTAGAAATTTCGGATAAAAATATTGCGGGTCCCATCAAAATGTGGGAATTTTTTTTGAATTCTGTTTTGAGCGGTTGTTTGAAATTATTAATCGTTGTCCTAGCTATAAGTTGGGCTGTACTTTTCACAAACTGTAAATGGGCTGTAGTAAATTCTGTTAGAATTAAAAAATGGGTTGTACATTCTTACAAATCGCAAATGGGCTATATGTTCTCTGCCAAATCCGAGCTGTGGGCCTACTAAGTTGACGCGTACCAAGGGCTTTGTCAACTTAGTCAATATAAATGATTCTAGCTGCAGTGATCGTACAATGTCCATCCAACGGCTGTAGTGCTTCTTCAATCTCTGGTCTTCTTGCTCCAGCCGCCCAAAGCAGTGCCGGTCGTGTCGCGTGCTCCTGCCTCCCGTGGCCAGCCGTGATGCCGCGGAGGCCTCACAGCCCTGTACTACTCCCACCGCTGGCCAGGCCATCCCTCTACTCACCCACACCCCCTATTAGTCTGTGGCGACGGGAGCCTCACACCGCAGCCGAACCAGTGAACCCTCATACTCCTCTCCACGTGGGCTTCCACTGCTGCATCTTCCCCGGCTCCGCGTCGTCCCCTTCCTAGGCCTCGCCATCATCTAGACCACCGTCCTGGTGCTCTCGGCGTGGCGTGGTCAACGTGGTCAACGACCGACTTCCATCGGAAGAGTACTGTACGTGGAGAGGCTGACAGCTGGGTCCAGGCGGCCGCAAGGAAGTGCCTCCTTATTACGCGCAAAATAATTATTCCTCCACCTGACAGCAGGGACCCACCGGACGGGCCACCTTATTTCGCGAAAAAACGTTTCCCCCTGATAGCTGAGACCCACCGGACAAGCCAGCGTATTTCGTGAAAAAACGTTCCCCCCGCTGTCAGCTCGGACCCACCGAAAGTGCCTCCTTGTTACGCACAAAAAAAAATGAATACTCCCCCTGCTAGCTGGGACCCACCATGGTGGGAGGCTGACTTGTGGGCCTACTAAGTTGACTGGGACGGGGGCCTTTGTCAACTTTAGTCAATATGAATGATTCTAGCTCGAGTGACCGTACGATGTCCATCCAACGGCCGTAGTGCTTCTTCAACCTCTGGTCTTCTTGCTCCAGCTGCCCAAAGCAACGCCGGTCATGCCGCATGCTCCTGCCTCCTGTGGCCTGCTGTGCTGCCGCGGAGGCCTCACCGCCACCTAATATTCCCACCGCTGGCCAGGCCCTGCGGCGACGGCAGCCTCACTGTGACGCCCCGAGACCGTTGCGCCAGGTGTCTTCCAGTGTTTCGTTGTCGTTGCCATGTCATTCGCTTGTGTGTTGCATCTTGCCATGTCATCATGTGTATTGCATCATCATGTTTTTCGAAACTTGCATCCGTCCCGGCCTCCTCGTTCTCTCCGTTGTCCGTCCTGAGCCCAGACACACTTGCACGCGCCCGCGGCATGTCTGAAATATTATTTTACATGTGGCCGGAAAATGTTCCCGGAATGGGTTGAAAGTTGGCGTGTGGTCTTATTATAGTGTAGATAGACCGCCTGTCAAGTTTCATCGCATTCGGAGTTCGTTTGATAGCCCAACCGTTAAACTATAGCGACATTATAGTTGGTCAAAACGTCGGACGTTTTCGGTCTCCGGAAACAGTTGCCGGGATGCACTCCTCTCCTCTCATCTCAGCCCAACCTCTTTTTACAACCCACCTGCAGCCCACCTAAACCGCCCTCCATTTCGGACCGTCAGATCGCGATCGGAGGCTCCAAAACGCTCCGAAAACCCACTCAAAGCGCCCTAACCCTAGCACCTACCCTATATAAACACCCCTCCTTCCTAATTTGGAAAACCCTAACCCCTAACCTCCCCTAACCTCCCGCAGCCACCACCTCCCCATGTCTCCTCGCTTTCAGCGCCCGCCACTTGTAGCTGCCGCCGCCACGCGCCACGGCGAATCCCAGCGCGCCACCTGTCCCCGAGCGCCGCCTCCAGCCAATGCCCATGTGCCACGTCGCCCTGGCCTCCTCCTACCTCCCCGCGGCCCTCCCGGCCCACACCAGGCCCGCCCCTGGCCGATCTGGGCCTGAGGGAGCCCGCTCGCGCTGCCTCCGCGAGACCTCGTCGCCCCAGTCGTCGCCGCGCTGCCGCCTTCGCCTCGTCGCCGACGAGCCGCGTGCTACCGCTGCCCCGCGCCCGCGCCGCCATCGCCGGACTCCTTCCGCGAGGCTAGGCCTCGCCGTCCTCTACTCCCTATTCTTCCCCGTGTTTCCTCTCTCTTCATCACCCGATCTCTCTCTCTAGGGCATCACTGCGATGTGGAGCTTGCCGCCGGCCTTGCCTTCGCCCAACCCGGTCGGGATCCGCCGCCCCGCGACCGGTTCTCGTTTGCCTCAACCCCGTCGGACCCCGCCACCGCCCTCGAGCCTCGCCGTTGCCGGCTTGAACCGCCCCTGCCTCCCTGTTCGTGCGGGAACGGGAGGAGGACGGCAACAGCCCCATGGGTCGTGACCCACACGGGGCCCATCAGCGCCCCAGATCCGTGGCCCAGCTCCCTCCTCCTCGACTGGGCACGACCCATGGCGAGGACGTGTCCAGCCCCTCCCCTGTTCCTGTTGGGCCGGCCAGTTTCGGCCCGCTAGTTTTTTTCCTGGTCCTGCGAATTTTGTCTATTTTCCTGAGACGGCAGATTCTACAGAAAACCCCCCTAGTTTCATGCATTTAATAACTTCACAACCGTGCATCAGATCTAAATAAATTATATATGAAAGTTGCTTAGAATTTTGTCTAGTTTAATAATTTGTAACTTTCATCCATGTTTGAAATGCTTAAAATGCTGTTTGGTTAAATTTGCTCCTATGCCATGCTAAAATGCTTTATTTCATAACTAATTAACCATACCTCCGAACTTAATAAACTTTATATGTAAATGGGGTAGAAAAATGCCTAGTTTAACATGGCGGCTTTACTTTGCATGTTTAACAACTCTAAAATTGTGTTTAGGGCAGAACAGTACCAAACCTTAAAATATGCATATGGGGTTTTACCGGAATCGTTGTTCGTTGTTTCCGGCCTCATTTAAACTTGCCTAGATAGGTAGTTTTGTTGTGCTTCACCCCCTTGCCATGTTAATCAACATTTAATATTGTTGGGTACATAAACGAGATCGAACTAAATAACTTGTCGTGATGTTTCGTCAATATGCACCTTTGCATATTGAGCTCCACTTAATTTGTAGGATTGCTTGTGCACTTTTGCCATGCCATGTATCTTTAAACCGGACATGCATCATATTTGGTTGTGCATCATGCCATGTTTATGTGGTGGTTGTTTACTATGTTGTTTGCTTCTTTCCGGTGTTGCTTCTTCGGGTTAGTTCCGATAACCTCATGTTGTGAGGATTCGTTCGACTTGGTCTGTTTGTATTCTTCATGGGCTCGTTCTTCTTCCTTGCGGGATTTCAGGCAAGATGACCATACCCTCGAAATCACTTCTATCTTTGCTTGCTAGTTGCTCGCTCTTTTGCTATTCCTATGCTGCGATACCTACCACTTGCTTATCATGCCTCCCATATTGTTAAGCCAAGCCTCTAACCCACCTTGTCCTAGCAAACCGTTGTTTGGCTATGTTACCGCTTTGCTCAGCCCCTCTTATAGCGTTGTTAGTTGCAGGTGAAGATTGGAGTTTCTTCCTTGTTGGAACATGGATATTTTGTTGGGTTATCACAATATCTCTTATTTAATTAATGCATCTATATACTTGGTAAAGGGTGGAAGGCTCGGCCTTATGCCTGGTGTTTTGTTCCACTCTTGCCGCCCTAGTTTCCGTCATATCGGTGTTATGTTCCCAGATTTTGCGTTCCTTACATGGTTGGGTTATAATGGGAAACCCTTGACAGTTCGCGTTGAATAAAACTCCTCCAGCAAGGCCCAACCTTGGTTTTACCATTCGCCACCTAGCATTTTCTTTTCCCTTGGGAGTCGCGCTCTCGAGGGTCATCATTATTTTAACCCCCCCGGGCCAGTGCTCCTCTGAGTGTTGGTCCACCTTGTCAGCCGCCGATGGCCACCAGGGGCAACTCTGGGCTGGCCTACCGGAAGTTTGGACAATCCGGTGTGCCCTGAGAACGAGATATGTGCAGCTCCTATCGGGATTTGTCGGCACATTCGGGTGGCTTTGCTGGTCTTGTTTTACCATTGTCTAGGATGTCTTGTAACCGGGATGCCGAGTCTGATCGGATTGTCATGGGAGAAGGAATATCCTTCGTTGACCGTGAGAGCTTGTGATGGGCTAAGTTGGGACACCCCTACAGGGATTTGAACTTTCGAAAGTCGTGCCCACGGTTATGGGCAGATGGGAATTTGTTAATGTCCGGTTGTAGAAAACCTGAAGTTTATCTTAATTAAAATGCATCAACCGCGTGTGTAACCGTGATGGTCTCTTCTCGGCGGAGTCCGGGAAGTGAACACTGTGTTGGAGTTATGTTTGACGTAGGTTGTTCTAGGATCACTTCTTGATCATAGTTTCTCGACCGCGCTTTGCCTTCTCTTCTCGCTCTCTTTTGCATATGTTAGCCACCATATATGCTAGTCGCTTGCTGCAGCTCCACCTCATACCACTACCTTACCTTTAAGCTTAAATAGTCTTGATCGCGAGGGTGTGAGATTGCTGAGTCCCCGTGACTCACAGATACTTCCAAAACTAGTTTGCAGGTGTCGTTGAACCGTGCAGATGACGCAACCAAGCTCAAGGAGGAGCTCTATGAAGATCTTGTCCTTTATGTTGTTTCGTTCTAATTGATCAGTAGTGGAGCCCAGTCGGGACGATCGGGGATCTATGTAGCATTTGGGGTAGTCTTCTTGTATTTTGGGTTCCGTAGTCGGACCTTGAGTGTATTTGGATGAATGTAATGCTTTATTCATGTATTGTGTGAAGTGGCGAGTGTAAGCCAGCTATGTATCTCTTTCCCTTATGTATTACATGGGTTGTGTGAAGATTACCTCACTTGCGACATTGCTTTCAATGCGGTTATGCCTCTAAGTCGTGCTTCGACACGTGGGAGATATAGCCGCATCGAGGGCGTTACACTCACACTGCAGCCGAACCAGTGAACCCACGTACTCCTCTCCACGCGGGCTTCCACTGCCGCGTCTTCCCCATCTCCCCATCGTCCCCTCCTAGGCCTCACCGTCGTCCACCGCCCTGGTGCTCTGGGCGCGGCGTGGTCCACGTGGTCAAGGAACGACTTCCATCTGACGTGGACTATACGTGGAGAGGCTGAGAGGTGGGTCCACGACCACAACAAGGAAGTGCCTCCTTATTACGCGGAAAATAATGATTCCTCCACCTGACAGCTGGGACCCACCGGACGGGCCATTGTGTTTCGCGAAAAAAACGTTTCCCCCTGACTGCTGGGACCCACCAGCTACATCTTCGCACGCAAGGAAGTGCGTCTGGGCAAAAAAAACGATTCGCCCCCCTGACTGTTGGGACCCACCAGCTACATCTTCACAGTCAAGGAAGTGCCTGACAGTCGGGACCCACCTGGTCGAAGCGTACATAGCGTTGTCATTCTGGTTGTGAACGTGTACGTACATATATACTGGTGGATGTAGAGGCGCGCACGTGTCGTAGTAGAGGCGCGTACGTGTCGTAGTAGAGGCGTGCACGCAGCATGTACACGTTCGTACGACGGCCAGGGTGCAAGAAAGAAAATACGACCACGTATGTGTACATACGGGCAGGGTCTCGAATGCCTACTCATGCATACGTACGGCTAGGGCTCGTGTACATGGCTGGGTCGGAATGGAGAAACAGCGTCGTCGTCGTGTTCATGGGGAGGCAACGGAATGCGTCATGTTCAAGGGGAAGCAACGGAATGCGTCGTGTTCATCGGGAGGCAACGGAACGCGTGGGAGCCAACCGGCTGGGTCAGAACGGAATGCGTGGTCGTGTTCATCGGGAGGGCTTGGACGGAATAGGTGATGGAAACAAGGCCTGGCGTACCGCACGACGGAGGAAACGGACCTCCTACGTTTGTAAAGGGGTCCTGTTGATCGGGAGGGGTCTGGCGTACCGCAAAACGGAGGAAACGGAGCTCCTACGGTCGAAATGGGGGTCCTGTTGATCGGGAGGGGTGTGGCGTACCGCAAAACGGACGAAACGGACCTCCTACGGTTGAAACGGGGGTCCTGTTGATCGGGAGGGGTGTGGCGTACCACAAAACGGACGAAACGAACTTGTGTTGGAGCGCTACGGTCGAAACGGGGGTCCTGTTCATCGGGAGGGGTCTGGCATACCGCAAAACGGGACTCCATGGGATAATGTTCATCTCCACCGTCGACCTCCTCCAGCCTCCACGGGCTACCGTCGACCTCCTCCAGCCTCCACAGGCTCCGGTTCATCCAGCCTCCACCGCGCGCTACTCCATCGGCTACTGTTTAACCACCCCTCCACGGGCACCCCTCCACCGTCTACTGTTCATCCAACCCTCCACACCACGGGGTCCTGTTCAACCACCCATCCACGGGCACCCCTCCGTTGTCTATTGTTCATCCAGCCCTCCGCCACACCACGGGGTACTGTTCATCCAGAGGCAACGCCACCGCTCATTGTTCATCCAAACCGCCCGCAACACTCACTGTTCATCCCAGAGGTAGCATCGATCGGCTTCAGTTAGGAGCAGTAGCGAAGGAATCGCTCGATCGGGTTCAGTTAACAGCCATCGATCGATCGCTCGGGTTCAGTAATGCATAGCCTGCAGTGCAATCACTCGGGTTCAGTTAGAGCCCAACGCCTCGCTCGGGTTCAGTTAGAGCCAACGCCTCGCACACACGCGCGTACGTGTACGAGAGAAACGTGCATCGCTAGGCCCCCGACCTCCCACTGTAACCGGGAACTGCCCGAAATTTTCCTCCCCCTCGCTTCTACCATGGTTTTTCCGTCATGGACGGCCCAAAGAATGTCATGCAGCTGCGTCTCTGGCCCGCCCAGGACGAAAAGCCCATTTTCTGTCATGATTTTTTGTCATAGAAGTAGGAGCCCACCACATCTATGATGATACCGGGTTTTGTCACAATTATCGTCATAGAAGTGTCATATGTATGACAAGAAAAAAACGTTCAGCCCAAAATGTCATGGATTTGTCTTTTTTTCTAGTGAACACAGATAGGTGAAGTAGCAAAAGCAGGGCCAGGTTTCATTCTAGCACTTAGAGATTGCTTACTCCATTTAGATAATAACCTTTTGAATTCATTTCTATTTTCGCAAGCTAAGATAGTGAAAGAAGCTTCTTGATCAAAAACATAACCCTTAGGAATAACAAGTGATTCTTCATCATCACTTTCATCAGTATCATCAGATTCAATATTTTCAATCTCTCTAGCCCTAGCAATTTGTTCATCAAGAAAATCACTAAGTGGCATAGTAGTATCAGGCATAGAGGTAGTTTCGTCATAAGTATCATGCATAGCAGAAGTGGCATCATCAATAACATGCGACATATCAGAACGAATAGCAGAAGCAAGTGTAGGTGTCGCAAGCTTACTCATAACAGAAGGTGAATCAAGTGCAGAGCTAGATGGCAGTTCCTTACCTACCCTCGTAGTTGAGGGATAGATCTTGGTTTTTGGATCTCTTAAGTTCTTCATAATGATAAGCAGATATAAATCCCAAGTGACTCAAAGAATAGAGCTATGCTCCCCGGCAACGGCGCCAGAAGATAGTCTTGATAACCCACAAGTATAGGGGATCGCAATAGTTTTCGAGGGTAAAGTATTCAAACCAAATTTATTGATTCGACACAAGGGGAGCCAAAGAATACTCTCAAGTATTAGCAGCTGAGTTATCAATTCAACCACACCTGGAAACTTAATATCTGCAGCAAAGTGTTTAGTAGCAAAGTAATATGATAGTAGTGGTAACGGAAGCAAAAGGTAACATTAGTAAAAGTAATGTTTTTGGTATTTTATAGTGATGATAGCAATAGCAACGGGAAAGTAAATAAGCGAAGAACAATATATGGAAAGCTCGTAGGCAATGGATCAGTGATGGAGAATTATGTCGGATCCGGTTCATCATGTAATAGTCATAACCTAGGGTGACACAGAACTAGCTCCAGTTCATTGATATAATGTAGGCATGTATTCCAAACATAGTCATACGTGCTTATGGAAAAGAACTTGCATGACATATTTTGTCCTACCCTCCCGTGGCAGCGGGGTCCTTACGGAAACTAAGGGATATTAAGGCCTCCTTTTAATAGAGAACCAGAACAAAACATTAACGCATAGTGAATACATGAACTCCTCAAACTACGGTCATCACCGGTAAGTATCCTGATTATTGTCACTTCGGGGTTAACAAATCATAACACATAATAGGTGACTATGGACTTGCAACATAGAATCAAGAACACTCATATATTGATGAAAACATAATAGGTTTAGATTTGAAATCATGGCACTCGGGCCCTAGTGACAAGCATTAAGCATAGCAAAGTCATAGCAACATCAATCTCAGAATATAGTGGACACTAGGGATCAAACCCTAACAAAACTAACTCGATTTCATGATAGATCCCATCCAACCCATCACCGTCCAGCAAGCCTACGATGGAATTACTCACGCATGGCAGTGAGCATCATGAAATTGGTGATGGAGGATGGTTGATGATGATGATGGCGACAGATTCCCCTCTCCGGAGCCCCGAACGGACTCCAGATCAGCCCTCCTGAGAGGTTTTAGGGCTTGGCGGTGGCTCCGTATTGTAAAACGCGATGATTTCTTCTCTCTGATTTTTTTCTCATTGAAACTCAATATATGGAGGTGGAGTTGGTGTCGGAGACGCAACAGGGGGCCCACGAGGTAGAGGGGCGCGCCCCCACCCTCGTGGCAAGGTGGTGGGCCCCCTGGCCTCCATCCTTTGCAGGTATTTTTCTTATTTTCTGAAAAGTAGCTCCGTGAAGATTCAAGTCATTCCGAGAACGTTTGCTCCTCCACATAAATAACACCATGGTAATTCTGCTGAAAACAGCGTCAGTCCGGGTTAGTTCCATCAAATCATGCAAGTTAGATTCCAAAACAAGGGCAAAAGTGTTTGGAAAAGTAGATACGTTGGAGATGTATCAGTGGCCGCCACACCACCATCAAAAGCCAGGGCCATTGCCCGCTCTGCCACCGCGGCCCAAAGGCGGGAGGTGCACATCATGGCCACCACCCCACTGTTGGCCACCATGGTCATCACCCGCTCCACCACTGCAATCCGAAGGTGGGAGGTGGCCGTCATGGCCGCCACCCCACCATCGACCGTTGGGGTCATCACCCGCTCCGCCACCACCGCCTGAAGGAGAGAGGTGGAGGTTGAGCCCCGCATGTGCGTCAGTGACCTTGAGCGCTACATCGAGTTCCCGCAGGAAGAGGAGGAGTGCCTGGTCAAGCATGCAAAGAGTCTTACCACTGTCGTGGCCGCAACGCACATCACCACAGAGGCGCGGAATGAGGAGATCTACGATCAGTCCCGCCGCATCGAAAGGGATCATCTGGAGCGGCAGAGGGCGTTCAAGGCAAGCGTCGCTAAAGGTGTAGTAGTGGCAAGCACCAGATTCCAATTCTCCAGCTCGTCGGTAGGCTCCCCCTCCTCTGCCTCTTACTGAGCGTGCTCGGTAGGGGAGAGGTTGCTGGAAGTAGTACAAAGCCCCTCCGTAGTATTAGTATTTAGGGGCTGTTTTGTATAGTTCATCTGACTATAGATATGGTTGAACTATACTACGTACTTAAAATTAGCTAGTATATATAGTTGAACTAGCTATTTCAATACGTGGTTGGCAACAATTGGGGAAAAGTTTGTTCGGTTCAACTATCGTGTTGAACTGTTTGTATAAAGTATGACTGCTTAATTAATCTATGAATGAAATCTATGTTTACTGAATTTCAGTTGCAAAATTTGACAATGCTAGTGATATTTAGCTGCAAATTTTTATAAATGGCAATGTTACAAGGTTGACAAATGGGAAAGTTACTAGATCGACAAATGCCAATGTTTCCAATTTGACAAATGTCAATGTACACAATATGACAGATGCAAATCTTACAAAATTGTTTGTATGTGGTTCCACACGAGTAATCCTAAAAAATCAAATGTGATGAAGCGATATACAAATCCTGCACGCCAGATTTTCTCTTGGCTTAGTGGCGAAGGAACCATAGCTCTCGCTTTGCATACGGTGTCCAATCTGAACTGTTTGCGATGAAGAGATGCACAAATGTTACGCGTCAAATTTTCCCTTTGCTTACTAAGGAAGGACCATAGCTCTCACTTTGCATATGGGTGTTGTATCTAAAATGTTTGTGATGAAGAGATGCACAAATCATGTGTGGCAAATTTTCCCTTGGCTTACTAGGGAAGCTCTCGGTTTGCATATGGGTGTTCTATCTAAAACGTTTGCGATGAGTCTTTTAAATTTAAAAAACATTGATTTTTTTTAGAAAAAACTTTTGATAAGTCTATACATTTAGAGAGAAAAATGCAAGTATGTTGCTATCATAGGTTTCATTCAGTCACACTATGACTTTACATTCATACGATCGAGATACAATATTAAACCCAAAAAAACTAATTGCGGCGGCATGCTGCGCCGGTGTTCTCATCCTCTGGACACCGATGTTCAAGTCTTCAGGCCAGCCCAGAATGTTCTTGACTTGGAAATCAAAGACCCTATCGCCACGCGATTGACGGGCGGGGCGCCGGAGGATGGCGTCTCGTGGTGCTACGAAGTAGCAGCCGACGGCGGTGTCCCATGATGCTGAGGGGGCGTGCGCACGGGCACGGGCACGGCCGGTGCAGGAAAACACATGGGGACCGGCGCCGCAGTGGGTGCAGGGGCGCACACGAGCACACGTGGGGGCACTGGCGCTGGCATTGGCATGTACACGAGCTCATGCTGGTCCACAAGGACCTCACTAACGCCCGTGGCTTCCATCTCTATGATAGTTCTCGGCGACCAGCCCGTCAATGCTATAGGGATGGTCGCTGGCGCAGGCATGGGGATGGGAGCTGGGAAGGGCGCGGGGGCAGCCTCCACCACGGCCAGCTCATTCAGGTCCATCTCCATGAGGCCCCATTCCTCCTTATTTTCTATCTCCGCTAGCTCAGAGTCGACTTCACCAAACTGGAAGACTAGTGGCAGATGGTCTTCTGCACCATGGCGTTGGTGGAGGTCTGTGAGAGGGGAATGGCAGGCGAAGAGTAAAGGCCGCCCGTATTAAGCAACGGCTTGGGCGCCATTAATGGAGAGGTTGGGAGCGAGGTGGCCGGACATGTGTAGGATAGAAAGTAGGTCTACAGGGGGTGATTAGACTACTTGACCAAATAAAAATCTAATTTTATTCCCAATTTTAGTTGTGGGCAGATTTTAGCAATGAAGACAAGTCAAGCAATCAACCTACACATGCAATTCTAAGAGTGTAGCAGCTGAAAGTAAAACATTTCATATGAAGGTCAAGGGAAGGGTTTGGAGAGTGCAAACACAAAGATGACACAGAGATTTTTGGCATGGTTCCGATAGGTGGTGCTATCATATGTCCACGTTGATGGAGACTTCAACCCATGAAGGATAATAGTTGCGCAAGTCCACGGAGGGCTCCACCGATGAAGGGTCCACAAAGAAGCACCTTGTCTATCCCACCATGACCATCAGCCATGAAGGACTTGGCTCACTCGGGTAGATCTTCACGAAGTAGGCGATCTCCTTGCCCTTACAAACTTCTTGGTTCAACTCCATGATCTGGTCGGAGGCTCCAAAGTGACACCTACCCAATCTAGGAGACACCACTCTCCAAAAGGTAATAGATGTTGTGTTGATGATGAACTCCTTGCTCTTGTGCTTCAAATGTCAGTATCCCCAACACTCAACTCTCTCTCGCAGATTTGGATATGGTGGAAAGATGATTTGAGTGGAAAGCAACTTGGGGAAGGCTAGAAATCAAGATTCTTGTGGTTGGATTATAATATATTGATCTTAGCACATGAGTAGGTGGTTCTCTCTCAGAAAATGTAGGATGGAAGTGTAGGCACGTTCTGATGGCTCTCTCACTAATGGAGAAGGGGGTGGAGGGGTATATATAGCCTCCACACAAAATCCAACCATTACACACATTTGACCCAACTCGATCAGACCGAATAGATGAACTCGCTGAGACCAATTTAGTTCAAAATGTGAATGCTAGGAATCTCGGTGGGACCGACTAGAACAACTCGGTGGGACCGATGTGCTAGGGCTAGGGCAAAACCTCATCTCGGTGGCGCCGATTGTGTGAACTCGGTGAGACCAATTTCAACAAAGAGTAAATAGAGAGTTGGCCAAGCAAACTCGGTGGGACCGATCGGTCATTTCGGTGAGACTGAAATGTTACAAAAGGGAAACAAAGAGTTTGCAGGGCCATCTCGGTGAGACCGAGATCCGTATTGGTGTGACTGAGGTGTTAGGGTTTGTGTCAGTGGCTATGTCAAATGAACTCGGTGGTGCCGGATAGAAGATTTTGATGGGGTCGAGTTTGACTTTGGTGTCGGGGTTCTGGGAACGGGGGTCCCTAGACTTTCCTGCCTGCGGCCCACGGCGTGGCTTTACTAGCAGGCCTGTATGGCCCATCTTCACCTACAAGGCACTCAAGACCCTCGCAAGGGGCCAAGCCTCGCGAGGTGGATGACACAAGACCTCCTCAGGAGCGGCCTCACCAGGCTGGCTCGCAAGGGGCGGAGAGTTCAAGGCCAGGCAAACCTCACAAGGTTCTAGTGACGTGAGCCATGATGATCGAGGCCAGGCGGGCGCCAGCGCGCGTAGTGTCCTTGTTTCCTCTTCGGTGCTAAGGAAGCAGGTGTAGACGCGGAGTACTGAGGCATCAGGCAAAGGTTTCCATATCAGTGCAACAAGACCAAGACCAGAAGGATGGCAAGACGGAGGTCACCGTGGAGCCCAAGACGGCGTCACCACCAGAGCCTTTGGCAGGCGAAGACTGCTTTTGTCAGGATAGCTTGTACTAGCTGCCCCTTCGAATTGGCCGTTGTGGGATCACTTCCCGCTCAATATTTGGGAAGAGGACCAAGGCCACTATAAATAGGACTAGCCACCACCATAGCTAGGGAGTCAGATCAAGAGAGACCAGAACACACACAAGTTCGCCAAGCATAAGAACACCTCTCCTCAGGAGGCTGTTCTTCCCCCTGTACTGTTCATCCTCAGCCCGAGAGGCAATCCACCACTAGCACACTGGAGTAGGCTATTACACCACAATGGTGGCCTGAACCAGTATAAATCTTGTGTCCTTTGTGTTGCGAGTTCGTCGAGTTAGTTTGTAAGATCTTAGCTGAGCTAGGACATGGATCGGTGGGGGGAGATCTTCGCACGCACCCCAGTGTTCGAACCTTAAGTGTTTTGCCGAAACCCGTGATCCGACATTTGGCGCGCCGGGTACGGGTGCGCCAGAGGCTTTCTTCCATCGATTCGCGCTCCACCATCTCCACGCCCGCTCCCCCATGGTGGGCGCCCCTCCAGCTGGATCTACCCGTGCCCACAACGGCTCTCGGGGGCTCCAAGACCTTGCCCCCGCCTTGCGGCAGATGCAGTGGCCACCCAAGTTCAAGCCGGAGATGTCGCCATGCTACGACGGCACGGCGGACCCGTCGGCTTTCCTGCTGGCGTACGAGGAGGCCGTTCTGGAAGCCGGGGGCGACGGCAAGATCATGGTCAACAGGTTCCCAATGGCACTTGTAGGCGCGCCGCGCGCCTGGCTCCTCCATTTGCCAGAGTCTTCTGTCGTCACCTGGGAGGAGATGCACAACCTCTTCATCACTCGCTTCGGGGAACCGGCGGCCCCCATCGTCCCAGCTATTCTCGGCGGTTCACAAGCACCACCCTTAGATCGGATGTCAAGCCGTACTTTCACCAGATCGGCGCCGCTTCCAAGCGCCCGAGGGCTCCGCCGGGATGGGACGCGCCTGAGGCCGACCTCTCCTTCGACTCAAAGGATCATACCGCCTCCACCGTCGGCTCGGGTACACTCCCGATGCTGTGTGCGCCCACCATCTGCCACGTATCCATCACCAAGATGATCGTCGACGGCGGAACCGGCCTCAATGTGCTCTCTGTCGAGGCCTTCAGCCTTCTTCACGTACCGTTCGAGCGGCTCTGCCCCAGCAAGCCCTTCTCGGGGGTTGGCGGAGGCTTCGCCCGCCCCTTGGGGCAGATCCACCTCCCCGTGACCTTCGGCACGCGCGCCAACTACCGCATCGAGCTCATCGACTTCGACATCGCCCGCATTGGCCTCCCGTACAACACCATCCTCGGGTACCCAGCTCTGGCCTAGTTCATGGCAGCAACCCACCCTGCTTACAACCTCATGAAGATGCTGGGGAGCAAAGGTGTCCTCACCATCAAGGGGGACGCCAAGGAGGCTCTGGCGGCGCTCAAGCTTGCCCTCAAGGCCGCCGCGACGGCACGACCCGCCGACGCAGATACCTCCAAGGCCAAGGGAGCCGCACCAACCAAGAAGAAGCAGTTCTCTCAGGACAAGGCAGAAACCAAGTAAGTGCCGGTCGAGGACGACGGGTCCTCAGGCGCAACCTTTATCATAGGTGCCAACCTTGAGCCTGGTCAGGAGGAGGCGCTAGTGAAGTTCTTGCATGCAAACAAGGGAGTGTTCGCTTGGGAGCCCGATCAGCTAGTAGGGGTCCCAAGAGAGGTAATAGAGAACCACCTGAAGGTGTGCCCCAACGTACGCCCCGTGAAGCAGAAGGCGAGGCGGCAGTCCACGGAGAAGCAAGCTTTCATCGTCCAAGAAACCCGCAAGTTGGAGGCTGCGGGTGTCATTCGTGAGGTTCGGTACCCCGAGTGGCTGGCAAACCCCGCCGTCGTCCCCAAGAAAGGCGAGAAGGAGCGGATGTGCGTCAACTTCACCAACCTCAACAAGGCCTGTCGCCAAGACTCGTTCCCGCTTCCACGCATCGACCAGATCGTCGACTCCACTGCCGAGTGCGACGTGCTATGCTTCCTGGATGCGTTCTCAGGATATCACCAGATCAAGATGGCGGTAGAAGATGTGGAGAAGATGGCCTTCCTGACCCAGTGTTGGGTGTACTACTACACTTGCATGCCGTTCGGGCTGCGCAATGCGGGCACAACCTTCCAGCGGCTCATGCACATCGCCTTAGGGTGGCAGCTTGGGAGAAATGCTGAAGCCTACATCGACGACATCATGGTGAAGTCTCAGGAGGTGGGGACCTTGATCCAAGACCTAGAGGAGACCTTTGAAAGTCTTCGCCAGGTGGACTTGCGGCTCAACCCGGAGAAATGCGTGTTTGGCGTCCCTTCCGACAAGCTGCTGGGTTTCCTAGTGTCCCACGGGGGGATCGAGGCCAACCCAGAGAAGGTCAAAGCCATTGAAGACATGAGTCCACCACAGACCCTCAAGGAAATGCAGAAGTTGGCTAGTCGGGTGACTGCGTTGGGGCGCTTCATCTCCAAGCTGGGAGAGCGCGCCCTACCCTTCTTCAAGCTGATGAAAAAGAAGGGCCCGTTCGAGTGGACCCCAGAGGCCAACCGAGCTTTTCAAGACCTCAAGAGATACCTGACCAGCCCTCCAGTGATGGTGGCGCCACGACCTCGCGAGCCCCTAGTGCTCTATCTCGCCGCCACCCCGTACTCAGCCAGCGCGGCTCTGGTGGCGGTTCGGGAAGAACACCAAGCAAAGGGTGCATCGCGCCGCGCCACGCCTCCAGCAGAGATGACGCAAGACCAGAAGGGCGCCACAAGGGCTGCAGCAGCAGCGGCAGAGAATCAGGCTCAGCAGGATGACGCCCCCAAACCTGCGAAGGCCCCGACTAGCGATCAAGCATTAGGGGTTCCCTCTCCTCAGGAGGCACCCCAACTCCAGGATGGCGCAAGCCTCATCAGTGCGCCTACCCTCGTCGAGCACCCAGTATACTTCGTCAGCACGGTGTTGCGGGATGCGAGAGCACGGTACCCCATGCCTCAGAAGCTCCTGCTCGTGCTCCTAGTGGCCTCGCGAAAGCTGTGGCACTACTTCCAGGGCCACCCCATCAAGGTCGTCTCAGCTTACCCATTGGAGAGAGTGCTCAGGAGCCCCAACTCTGCCGGAAGAGTCGCTGAATGGAACATCGAGTTGCAAGCATTCCAGTTGGAATTCAGTACTACCAGGGTCATCAAGGGAGCCTCGCTCGCTGATTTTGTGGTAGAATGGACAGATGCCCCGGCGCTTGAAGAAGGCGAAGACAGGTCCCTCTCGCCGGGAAGCGAGGCGCCTAACGGCCGGGTCATGTATTTCGATGGTTCCTTCGCGTGCCAGGGCGCGGGGGCTGGAGCAGTGCTCATCTCGCCCACTCAGGACAAGCTCCACTACGCCGTGCAGCTCTGCTTCTAGCAGGGCGAGAAGGTCTCCAACAACATTGCAGAATACGAAGGCCTCATAGCCGGCCTGAAGGCTGCGGCGGCGCGGGGGGTGAAAAGTCTCACTATCAGGGGAGACTCACAGCTCCTCGTCAACTTCTCCAACAAGATAAACGAGTCGGAGGACGAGCACACGGAAGCATACCTCGTGTAGGTGCGCAAGATGGAGAAACAATTTTTTGGGCATGGAGTTACAGCACGTGCCCCGTGGCACTAACAAGGAAGCTGACGACATCGCCAGAAGAGCATCCAAGCGACAACCCCAGGAGCCTGGCGTCTTCGAGGAGCGGCTGTTCAAGCCATCAACAACGCCACCGCTTTCAAGAACAGCTCAGCCTCGGGAGGAACTCCTGCAACTGCCTGCCACAGGAGCCCCGGCCTGTGGCCCGACCTCGAGACGCGCCTAGTCCTGGCGCTCGAGCCCCACGAGGGATGCTAGACCAAGGAATTCAAGGAATACCTGATGCAAGGGACATTGCCGGAGAAGGAGGAGGACGCGGATCGTGTGGCCCGTCAGGCCACATCATACTGCATCTGGGACGGTGAGTTATATAGGAAGCGACCAAATGACATTTAACTGCGTTGTATCTCCAGGGAACAGGGGAAAGAGCTGATAGCCGACATACACGGCGGGGACTGTTGTAACGCCCCAAGACCGATGTGCCAGGTGTCTTCCAGTTATTCGCTGACGTTGTCATATCATTTGCTTGCGTGTTGCATCTCATCATGTCATCATGTGCATCGCATCATCATGTTTTAAAAGTTGCATTCGTCTGAGTTCTCCAAGTTCTCTCCGTTGTCCGTTATGAGCCCAAACACACTTGCACGCGCCTGCGGCATGTCCGAAATAATATTTTATAAGTGGCCAGAAAATGTTCTCGGAATGGGATGAGAGTTGACGTGTGGTCTTATTATACTGTAGATAGACCGCCTGTCAAGCTTCATCGCATTCGGAGATCGTTTGATGCCCCAACGGATAACTATAGCGGCAGTATAGCCGGTCTAGCGTCGGACGTTTTCGGTCTCCGGAAACAGATGCCGGGCCCTCTCTCTCTCTCTTCTCCCCCTCCAATCTCGCCATAGCCCACCTAGTCCATCCTCCTTCCCATCTTCTCTTCCAGAGTTGTCCGATGCGATCGCACGGTCCGAAACCCTCTCTGCTCAGTGCATCAACCCCCCTCGCGCGCGCGTCCGAAAAGCTGCCCCAGAACCGAACCAGACATTCGTCACCGTTGGATCCGAATCATCCCCAAACGTCTATAAAACATCTCTGTTTTGTTTATTGGACTTCCTAACCTAGTTATCTCAGCCCATCCGATTTTGATCGGAGGGACCAAATCGCGCTACACCTAGTTCCCCAATTACCTTCGGTTTAGTTTTGCACTCAACCAGTCTATTTTTCTCAACCGCCCGATTTCGATCGAAGGGTCCAAATCTACCCTAAACTTCCCCCCTCTTTCCATATATATAAGACTCCTAGTCTAAATCTAGACCAATCCCTAAAATCTAGGGGAGCTGTCCCATCCTCCAAATCCTTCCACCGCCACGCACCTAGTTTTCTTCCTCGGGATCCCCTCACTCCTTCCTGAGCCAACCCAGCGCCGCCACCTACCTCCATCGATCCCCTCGCAGCGCCTCCTCCCCTCGATCCACCCGGCCAATCAGAGGAGCTCCTCTTCTCCCACTCCTCCCGCAGCCAGCTCCTGTCCCGAGCGCCTCCTCCTCACCTCGTTCCCCCCTCGCGCTGCCCAGCCACTGGAGCCCCCTCCGCCGACGAGCACCACCAGCAGATGAGTGCCCCGAGAGCCCTGCTCCCTTTCCCTCCTGCTTCTGTTTCTCTCTCACACACACTGATCTCCTTCTCTGAATTCTTCGCAGCGCCTCCAGGGACAGCCTCCTTGGTTGACTTCATGCGCCGCCCCGTTTGACCTCCAGCTTTAGTCCCTTGTCGCCCGACGCCATGGCTGATCGTCTCGCTGAGCTCCATCAAGCCCGCCGCCCGCTGCCATCTTCCCGGCGAACCACGTCGACCCGCCGCTTCCCATGCCTGATGGCGCCCCGCCTGCTCCTCTGCTGCTGCCATTTTTATGCGTTGTCGGAGACGGCGAGCCACGCCGATCTGCCATGGACTGCCCTCAGAACGCAGCTCCACCGCCACCGAGCCTCGGATCCGGTCGGTCCCTGCGCACCCTCGCCGGCGCAAGACCCTCGTCGCGCCCCTCCGTCGTCTCTTCCTCGCTGCCGCACTCCTGTTCTAGCGCCTGCTTCTCTGTATCCGTTCGAGCAGCGATGAGCAGGAGCGCTCGCATTGACCGCGTCGCTAGCGTACTGGGCCACCGCTTGCCTTCACCCACCTCAGCCCACTAGCGCCAAGGCCCGGTTCCCTGAACCCCAATGTGAGGAAGCCCACCTCCTGTTAGCTCTTGTGCAGCCCAGTTCGGGCCAGTTTCGGCCCGACTCATGTTTTTTTTTCCGAGGAGTGATTTATCTTTTATCCAGTGTTTTACAGATTTGCAGAAAAGACCCTCATGTTCATACATTTAATATCTCACAAACCATGCATCTTTTGCAAATAACTTATATATGTAAAATGCTTAGTTTTTCATGTAGCTTCATAATATGTCACTTTCATGCATGTTTAAAACGTTTAAACTGTTGTTTGCATATATTTTGCCATATTGCCATGCTAAAATGGTTTATTTCATAACTAATTAACTGTAGCTCCAAATCTAATAAACTTTATATGTAAATGGGGTAGAAAAATGCCTAGTTTAACATGATGCACTCATCTAGCATGTTTAACAACTCTAAAATTGTGTTTAGGGCAGAACATTTCCAAACCTAATATATGCATATGAGGAGTTTCCAGACTTGTTGTTTTGTTGTTCGGGCCTCTTTTAAACTTGCCAAGATAGGTAGTTTTCATTTGCTTCACCCTCTTGCCATGTTAACCAACATTCAATATTGTTGAGTACCTAACCGAGAGAGAACTAAATAATTGTTGTGGTGTTCCGTCAATATGCATCCCGATGCATATTGGGCGACATTTAACTTGTGGTTTTGTTTGTGCACTTTGCCATGCCATGCTTCATTAAACCGGACATGCATCATACTTGATTGTGCATCATGCCATGTTCATGTTGTGGTTGTTTACTATGTTGTGTGCTTCTTTCCGGTGTTTCTTCTTCGGGTTGGTTCCGTTAATGTCGCGTTTGTGAGGAACCGTTCGACTACGTCCGTTTGTCTTCTTCATGGACTCGTTCTTCTTCCTTGCGGGATCTCAGGCAAGATGACCATACCCTCGAAATCACTTCTATCTTTGCTTGCTAGTTGCTCACTCTTTTGCTATGCCTATGCTGCGATACCTACCACTTTGTTATCATGCCTCCCATATTGTTGAGCCAAGCCTCTAACCCACCTTGTCCTAGCAAACCGTTGTTTGGCTATGTTACCGCTTTGCTCAGCCCCTCTTATAGCGTTGTTAGTTGCAGGTGAAGATTGGAATTTGTTCCTTGTTGGAACATGGATATTTTGTTGGGATATCACAATATCTTTTATTTAATTAATGCATCTATATACTTGGTAAAGGGTGGAAGGCTCGGCCTTATGCCTGGTGTTTTGTTCCACTCTTGCCGCCCTAGTTTCCGTCATATCGGTGTTATGTTCCCGGATTTTGCGTTCCTTACGCGGTTGGGTTATAATGGGAACCCCTTGAAAGTTTGCCTTGAATAAAACTCCTCCAGCAATGCCCAACATTGGTTTTACCATTTGCCACCTAGCCTTTTCTTTCCCTTGGGTAGGCCTGCCCAAGGATCATCTTTATTTTAACCCCCCTGGGCCAGTGCTCCTCTGAGTGTTGGTCCGACCGAGTAGACTGCGGGGCCACCTCAGGGCAACTTGAGGGTTGGTTTTACTCATAGGATGTCTCATCTGAGTGTGCCCTGAGAACGAGATATGTGCAGCTCCTATCGGGATTTGTCGGTACATTCGGGCGGTGTTGCTGGACTTGTTTTACCATTGTCGAGGATGTCTTGTAACAGGGATTCCGAGCCTGATAGGGTCTTCCCGCTAGAAGGAATATCCTTCGTTGACCGTGAGAGCTTGTGATGGGCTAAGTTGGGACACCCCTGCAGGGATTTGAACTTACGAAAGTCGTACCCGCGGTTATGGGCAGATGGGAACTTGTTAATGTCCGGTTGTAGAAAACCTGAAGTTGACCTTAATTAAAATACATCAACCGCGTGTGTAACCGTGATGGTCTCTTCTCGGCGGGGTCCGGGAAGTGAACACGGTGTTGGAGTTATGCTTGACGTAGGTTGTTCTAGGATCACTTCTTGATCATAGTTTCTCGAACGTGCTTTGCCTTCTCTTCTCATTCTCTTTTGTGTATATGTTAGCAACCAAATATGCTAGTCGCTTGCTGCAGCTCCACCTCATACCTTTTACCTTACCTATAAGCTTAAATAGTCTTGATCGCGAGGGTGTGAGATTGCTGAGTCCCCGTGACTCACAGATACTTCCAAAACCAGCTTACAGGTGCCGATGATGCCATTCCAGGTGACGCAGCCAAGCTCAAGGAGGAGCTCGATGAAGATCTTGTCCTTTGTGTTGTTTCGTTCTAGTTGATCAGTAGTGGAGCCCGGTTAGGGTCGATCGGGGATCTGTATAGCATTTGGGGTAGTCTTCTTTTATTTTGGTTCCGTAGTCGGACCTTGATTGTACCTGATTTATGTAATGCTTTATTCATGTAATTGTGTGGAATGGCGATTGTAAGCCAACTATGTATCTTTTCCCTTATTGTATTACATGGGTTGTTTGTGAAGATTACCTCACTTGCGACATTGCTTTCAATGCAGTTATGCCTCTAAGTCGTGCTTCGACACATGGGAGATATAGCTGCATCGAGGGCGTTACAAGTTGGTAATCAGAGCCTTCCCCGACTTTAGGAGCCCCCCTGCTTGATCGAATTGTTGGCGTTGTTGAGTCTAAAAAAATGTTTTGAGTCATTTAGGATTATATATATCGGAGAGTTAGGAATTCTTTTTACTCCTCAGTCCCTTCTTCGCTCTGGTGAGGCATCCTGACGTAGAGTTTTGACTCTTTTCTTCTCAAATTTCACTAAAAAAATTTAGGATCACGCGGGTATCTTGGAATCGTTCCGATCGAGTTGTGACGAGAACATTGTTCTTGGTGCCTCCTGTCATTTAGGGGTTGTGGTAGTGTCCCGAGGAGTTGAGCTCCGAGGTGTTGTCGTCACAATTTTATCATTGCAGTTTTGGAATACTTGAGTTTAGTTTTCGCCGACATCGAAAATCTCTTTTATGCAGTTGTTGGTGAGATAACCTCGACGCCACCCAGTACTAGGGCGGGAGTTCAGGAGTATTGCCATAACTCGTATAATGGATGCTTTTTGAAGGTTGAGGTAGATGATTTCCGAAGGTTTTTTGGTTATGTGTTGAAGGATGGATACATCTGGATGTAGGATTTGCTAGTTTTGGGTGAGATATTATGCTTCCCTGTATCCCCAACACCTGATTGCATAACCAGAAAATTCTGGGAGTTTATAAGTGGGAATTCAAGTAGCTCTTAGGATATCTTTCCGACAGATGTATGATATGAAATTGGGGTTCGATGTCTAGTGGTCCGCCTATCCACGGTTGGTTTTACAGTGGTCTCGTTGTGTCTTAAAGAGTCCTTGGTTATGCTGACTCGGGGATGCTTCGTATGTCATGTGCACTGCCTTGTACATGATGGTGTTGTACGATCGAGCCCGTGTAGGCCCCACCACGAAAACTTCGGACAAAATCTCTATCATATGTTTGTTCCGGCTTATTCTGCAAGCCAATCCTTTGTTTTGTTTTCAGTTGTGGTATTCGAGTTGCTTCGAAGTCAAGTGTTGATTCCATACCTTTCCTAAGCGGTGTTCTCATGTTCCTATGTGATACTAATCCTTCATGATAATCGATATTGTCATGCCAATTTCTTTTCAACCGGCGTGTTTCTCTTCAACTGGATCCGATCATTTCAACATCTGCAAGACCATGTATCAGTTTCTTCTCAACGGTGTTTGTTTCATCCGTCTCCAAGTTTCTTTTGTTTTTCCCGCCCTCCCTCCCTTGTTTCCTTTAAGGACTCAAAATTCTTAATCATTTATCATGTTATTGATGTGAAGTCTCTCCATTTTTTTCCGTCAATGCTCTTATCCGGTGATTCTCAGAAAGATTCTAGCGGAGCTTCAAGTTCATCGTTCTTCGTTCTTTTTCTTCTCCGGTGGATTCAAGTCAAGTTTTGTTGATCATACCTTTTTCCTCGTTTCAGTGTTTTCTCATGCCAGTGCAATTCTTAATCGTTCACCTCTCGCTATTCATTTGTTCCGGAGTGCTGAAGATATCTCGAATATTCATGTTTCCACTCTGCTTTTGTTCAAACTTTTTCGAGAATGTTATCTCATTCAAGTCATTTAACTCAATCGGCGCAATCTATATTTTAAATCATTCAACGGTGTTTCTTTTTGAGTGGGCCCTAACCCACAGGTCTTTTCCCAGGATCTTACCTAACTCTTCTAATTTTCCCGGAGCTATCCTAAATTCGTTTCAAAGTTTGACGTAAGAATGAGTTATCATCAATTAAATGCCTTTCTCCAAGATCTTTCAATTTCTTTTCATCGTTGGTTCAACCTCTTCATTTTTTTGGATTCACCCGGAGTGCCTCAATAATTCATGGTGGTGTTTCTCATCGTCATTCTCCGATTTTGAAGACCGAAGAAGAGTTTTCCTCAAAATCTTAACCATTCTCTCAGAGATGCGTAGTTCAAGCTTGATACCATCCTCTCATAATTGTTTTCGATTGTGAGAATTCTTATCACCTATCCGGAGCAATTGAAGATTCTGTTCAGTTTGATTATCCAGAGCCCATCATCTAAGATTTATTCATTCTCAGCTTTCAGCTATGGTTCTCCAAATCTTACCGGTGCTTCGTTCAAGTGATCTCTATTCAGTTCATGATCCCTTCGTTCTCATGTATCTAGATTCTCTCAAGCATCTTCATTCATTTGCAAATTCTTCCCGGTATTTCATTATCTTTTATTCGTTGTTTTTCAATCCTTATGGTGGTTCGTTTAAGATTTCTCTTTCTTCTTTATCATACCAATTTATTCGTTGTTTCCAAATCCTACAGGTGGATCGTCGAAGACCTTCTCAAGTTTGCGCTATATCTATCTTAATCTTTTTCCACGAGAATAAGTGGTATGCAATCCATGGTTTGTCATCAATTTAATTGGTGAAGGATACGCATAACGTAATTCTTATTATTGTTTCATCCAAGTGATCTAATTCCTTATTCCGGAGGCTCATGAAATTCTTGGTTTAAATTGTTTCATCTTTTCTTTTTTCCGGAGTCCCATGTTTTCCGCAATATATCATCACGAAGATCCATCTACATCATTGCAAGGTTTCACCTTGTGTTTCCGACTTCTCTTTTTGCTATTCTTTTTGTTTACTGGAGTTCTTCATGAAGGTTCTACATGTTGGTTAATCAAGGATTTATATCCCTTCTCCAAGTGTTCATTGAGATTCTTTTCTAAGGAGCTCAAACATTCTTCATCTTTGCTATCCGGAGTGCAGTTCTTTCTACCTTATCATTGGAGGTGGTTTTATGTCATTCTTGATAATTTGAGTTCATGTTTCATGATTCACATGTTGTCAAGAATGAGGTATTTTAAATCCATCAATCTCGTCATTGGAATTATCTTGGGCTATATTTCACCTAAAACCGTCCCTAAGGATTGTTGCTATTTATGGTGCTCATATAGGACCCAAGTTCTTCTTTCATCCTTCCGGTGAAATAAGCTTTCTCGTCTCCTTGTTCATACCAATCCAATTCTTTTTCCCGTGAGTGGCAGGTTGCCACCTCATAATTTTGAGATGTATTCCATAAGCCTACTACAAACTTACTCTTTTTCGTTGTTGGTTTTCTAACGACTCCGTTCGACCCTTCTCCTAAAGATGCCTTTTCAAACTCTTTTGTGGCAGAAGTTGTCATTTTCTTCTCCATTATCTTATTTCAATTGTCCATCTTCTATCCTTTCGTTCCGGAGGTAGTTTTTGTGATTTCATCAAGTATCCTCTCTTCTTGTCAAGCTTATATTCTTTACTTCCTTTTCCTAACGGAATGTCGTGCCCTCTCTTCAAGTTCTCTCATCTTATCAAGTTTTGCCTCCCTTCTCAGACGGAGTGCTGTCCAAATTATATCATTCTTAATCCTTATCTATCTTGACTGAACCGGAGTGGTTTCAATATATATCTTGCCTTTCAACCTCAAGGTTTTTCGCAATGTTCTTTGTCCCTATTTTCGAACGGAGTGTTTTCAACTTTGTTCATCTCCGTTGCTTTCTTTCTTTCATTTGTTCAACCTCTCAAGGTTCTTTGGTCTCACTGTTTGTCAAAGAAGCAACTTAGTTTTACCTCTTCTCTTTCTTAACGTTTTCCCTCCGGTGCCATTCTAGATCTCGGGACGAGATCCTCTCATAGTGGTGGAGTGTTGTAACGCCCCGAGACCGATGTGCCAGGTGTCTTCCAGTTATTCGCAGACGTTGTCATGTCATCTGCTTGCGTGTTGCATCTCATCATGTCATCATGTGCATTGCATCATCATGTTTTAAAACTTGCATTCGTCCGGGTTCTCCGAGTTCTCTCTGTTGTCCGTTCTGAGCCCAACCACACTTGCACGCGCCCGCGGCATGTCTGAAATAATATTTTATAAGTGGCCAGAAAATGTTCTAGGAATGGGATGAGAGTTGACGTGTGGTCTTATTATAGTGTAGATAGACCGCCTGTCAAGTTTCATCGCATTCAGAGATCGTTTGATGCCCCAACGGATAACTATAGCGGCAGTATAGCCGGTCTAACGTCGGACGTTTTCGGTCTTCGGAAACAGATGCCGGGCCCTCTCTCTCTCTCTCTTCTCCCCTCGCAGTCTCGCCACAGCCCACCTAGTCCATCCTCCTTCCCCTCTTCACTTCCGGAGTTGTCCGATGCGATCGCACGGTCCGAAACCCTCTCTGCTCAGTGCATCAACACCCCTCGCGCGCGCGTCCGAAAAGCTGCCCCGGAACCGAACCGGACTTTCGTCACTGTTGGATCCGGATCATCCTCAAACGTCTACAAAATATCTTCGTTTTGTTTATTGGACTTCCTAACCTAGTTATCTCGGCCCGTCCGATTTTGATCGGAGGGACCAAATCGCGCTACACCTAGTTCCCCAATTACCTTCGGTTTAGTTTTGCACTCAACCAGTCTATTTTTCTCAACCGCCCGATTTCGATCGAAGGGTCCGAATCTACGTTAAACTTCCCCCCTCTTTCCATATATATAAGACTCCTAGTCTAAATCTAGACCAAACCCTAAAATCTAGGGGAGCTGTTGTATCCTCCAAATCCTTCCGCCGCCACGCAACTAGTTTTCTTCCTCGGGATCCCCTCACTCCTTCCCGACCCAACCCTGCGCCGCCACCTACCTCTATTGATCCCCTCGCAGCGCCTCCTCCCCTCGATCCACCCGGCCAATCGGAGGAGCTCCTCTTCTCCCGCTCCTCCCGCAGCCAGCTCCTGTCCCAAGCGCCTCCTCCTCACCTCGTTCCCTCTCGCGCTGCCCGGCCACCGGAGCCCCCTCCGCCGACGAGCACCACCAGCAGATGAGTGCCCCGAGAGCCCTGCTCCCTTTCCCTCCTGCTTCTATTTCTCTCTCACACACACACTGATCTCCTTCTCTGAATTCTTCGCAGCGCCTCCAGGGACAGCCTCCGTGGTTGACTTCGTGCGCCGCCCCGTTTGACCTCCAGCTTCAGTCCCTTGTCGCCCGATGCCATGGCTGATCGTCTCGCCGAGCTCTGTCAAGCCCGCCGCCCGCTGCCGTCTTCCCGGCGAACCACGTCAACCCGCCGCTTCCCGTGCCTGCCGGTGCCCCGCCTGCTCCTCTGCTGCTGCCGTTGTTGTGCTCTGTCGAAGACGGCGAGCCACGCCGATCTGCCGCGGACTGCCCTCAGAACGGAGCTCCATCGCCATCGAGCCTCGGATCCGGCCGGTTCCTGCGCGTCCTCGCCCGCGCAAGACCCTCGTCGCGCCCCTCCATCGTCTCTTCCTTGCTGCTGCACTCCTGGTCCAGCGCCTGCTTCTCTGTTTCCGTTCGAGCAGCGACGAGCAGGAACGCCTGCATTGACCACGTCGCTAGCGTACTGGGCCACCGCTCGCCTTCACCCGCCTCAGCCCACTAGCGCCAAGGCCCGGCTTCCTGAACCCCAATGTGAGGAAGCCCACCTCCTGTGAGCTCCTGTGCAGCCCAGTTCGGGCCAGTTTCGGCCCGACTCATGTTTTTTTTCCGAGGAGTGATTTATCTTTTATCTAGTGTTTTACAGATTTGCAGAAAAGACCCGCATGTTCATACATTTAATATCTCACAAACCATGCATCTTTTGCAAATAACTTATATATGTAAAATACTTAGTTTTTCATCTAGCTTCATAATATGTCACTTTCATGCATGTTTAAAATGTTTAAACTGTTGTTTGCATATATTTTGCCATATTGCCATGCTAAAACGGTTTATTTCATAACTAATTAACCGTAGCTCCAAATCTAATAAACTTTATATGTAAATGGGGTAGAAAAATGCCTAGTTTAACATGATGCACTCATCTAGCATGTTTAACAACTCTAAAATTGTGTTTAGGGAAGAACAGTACCAAACCTAATATATGCATATGAGGAGTTTCCGGACTTGTTGTTTTGTTGTTCCGGCGTCTTTTAAACTTGCCTAGATAGGTAGTTTTCATTTGCTTCACCCTCTTGCCATGTTAACCAACATTCAATATTGTTGAGCACCTAACTGAGAGAGAACTAAATAATTGTTTTGGTGTTCCATCAATATGCATCCTGATGCATATTGGGCTCTATTTAACTTGTAGTTTTGTTTGTGCACTTTTCCATGCCATGCTTCATTAAACCGGACATGCATCATACTTGATTGTGCATCATGCCAAGTTTATGTCGTGGTTGTTTACTATGTTGTGTGCTTCTTTCCGGTGTTTCTTCTTCGGGGTTGTTCCGTTAACGTCGCATTTGTGAGGAACCGTTCGACTACGTCCGTTTGTCTTCTTCATGGACTCGTTCTTCTTCCTTGCGGGATCTCAGGCAAGATGACCATACCCTTGAAATCACTTCTATCTTTGCTTGCTAGTTGCTCGCTCTTTTGCTATGCCTATGTTGCGATACCTTCCACTTGCTTATCATGCCTCCAATATTGTTGAGCCAAGCCTCTAACCCACCTTGCCCTAGCAAACCGTTGTTTGGCTATGTTACCGCTTTGCTCAGCCCCTCTTATAGGGTTGTTAGTTGCAGGTGAAGATTGGAATTTGTTCCTTGTTGGAATATGGATATTTTGTTGGGATATCACAATATCTTTTATTTAATTAATGCATCTATATACTTGGTAAAGGGTGGAAGGCTCGGCCTTATGCTTGGTGTTTTGTTCCACTCTTGCCGCCCTAGTTTCCGTCATATCGGTGTTATGTTCCCGGATTTTGCGTTCCTTATGCGGTTGGGTTATAATGGGAACCCCTTGACAGTTCACCTTGAATAAAACTCCTCCAGTAATGCCCAACATTGGTTTTACCATTTGCCACCTAGCCTTTTCTTTCCCTTCGGTAGGCCTGCCCAAGGGTCATCTTTATTTTAACCCCCCTGGGCCAGTGCTCCTCTGAGTGTTGGTCCGACCGAGTAGACTGCAGGGCCACCTCAGGGCAACTTGAGGGTTGGTTTTACTCGTAGGATGTCTCATCTGAGTGTGCCCTGAGAACGAGATATGTGCAGCTCCCATCGGGATTTGTCGGCACATTCGGCCGGTGTTGCTGGACTTGTTTTACCATTGTCGAGGATGTCTTGTAACCGGGATTCCGAGCCTGATCGGGTCTTCTTGCTAGAAGGAATATCCTTCGTTGACCGTGAGAGCTTGTGATGGGCTAAGTTGGGACACCCCTGCAGGGATTTGAACTTTTGAAAGCCGTGCCCGCGGTTATGGGCTGATGGGAATTTGTTAATGTCTGTCTATAGAAAACTTGAAGTTGACCTTAATTAAAATACATCAACCACGTGTGTAACCATGCTGGTCTCTTCTCGGCGGGGTCCAGGAAGTGAATACGGTGTTGGAGTTATGCTTGACGTAGGTTGTTCTAGGATCACTTCTTGATCATAGTTTCTCGAATGTGCTTTGCCTTCTCTTCTCGCTCTCTTTTGCGTATATGTTAGCCACCAAATATGCTAGTCGCTTGCTGCAGCTCCACCTCATACCTTTTACCTTACCTATAAGCTTAAATAGTCTTGATCGCGAGGGTGTGAGATTGCTGAGTCCCCTTGACTCACAGATACTTCCAAAACCAGCTTGTAGGTGTTGATGATGCCATTCCAGGTGACGCAACCAAGCTCAAGGAGGAGCTCGATGAAGATTTTGTCCTTTGTGTTGTTTCGTTCTAGTTGATCAGTAGTGGAGCCCAGTTGGGGTCGGTCGGGGATCCTTATAGCATTTGGGGTTGTCTTCTTTTATTTTGGTTCCGTAGTCGGACCTTGATTGTACCTGATTGATGTAATGCTTTATTCATGTAATTGTGTGGAGTGGCGATTGTAAGCCAACTATGTATCTTTTCCCTTATTGTATTACATGGGTTGTTTGCGAAGATTACCTCACTTGCGACATTTCTTTCAATGCGGTTATGCCTCTAAGTCATGCTTCGACACGTGGGAGATGTAGTCGTATCGAGGGCATTACAACTGCGGGCACCACTCGTCGTCGCGAACCCTCATTGGTAAGGCATTCCGAAGTCGATTCTACTAGCCTACGGCGCTCAACGATGCAGCTGAGCTAGTGAAGTCCTGCAAGGCCTGCCAATTCCACGCAAAGAAGATCCATCGGCCAGCTCAGGGCCTCCAGACCATTCCACTCTCGTGGCCGTTCACGGTCTGGGGGCTGGATATTCTGGGCCCGTTTCCTCGGGCTCCTGGGGGCTATCGATACCTCTACGTCACCATCGACAAGTTCACTAAGTGGTCGGAGGTTGAAGCTGTCCGCACCATCCCAGCTGGCTCTGTGGTCAAGTTCATCAAGGGCCCCATGAGCCGTTTTGGGGTCCCCAACTGCATCATCAGCGATAACGGCTTGTAGTCCACTAGTAATCCTTTCAAGTCATATTGTGCTAACCTTGGAACGCAGATCTGCTATGCCTCAGTAGCAAACCCCAGGAGCAATGGCCAGGCCAAACGCGCCAACACAGAGATCCTGAGGGGTCTCAAGACCAGGACCTTCAGGAAGAAGCTCGAAGCCTGCGGCAGGGGCTGGCATGACGAGCTCCAGTCCGTGTTGTGGTCGATCCGCACCACCACCACCAAGCCAACGGGCGAAACCCCGTTCTTCCTCGTCTATGGAGCAGAAGCAGTCCCCCCTCACGAGGCCAAGCATCGCTCCGCACGGGTCCTGGCGTTTGGTGAGACGCAACAGGATGCCACGCGGGGGATGGACCTCGTGCTGGGGGACGAACGTCACCGCGAAGCTGCACTATGGGCGACAAGATACCAGCAGGCTTCGCGGCGGTACCACTGTCGCTGCATCCGCTCCAGGACTCTTGAGGTGGGTGACCTCGTCCTGAGGCGGGTGCTCTCCAGGGAGGGGCTGCATAAGCTCTCACCCATGTGGGAGGGCCCGTTCAAGGTCGTCCACGTCTCCAGGACTGGCGTTGCGCGCCTGGAAACGCAGGACGGGGTATCCATCCATAACGCCTTGAACATCCAACACCTCTGGAAGTTCTACCCAGAAGAAAGGCCCAGCGCCTGTGAAGAAGGCCTGATACGTCTCCAACATATCTATAATTTTTGATTGCTCCATGCTATATTATCTACTGTTTTGGACTATATTGGGCTTTATTTTCCACTTTTATATTATTTTTGGGACTAACCTATTAACTGGAGGCCCAGCCCAGAATTGCTGTTTTTTTTGCCTATTTCAGTGTTTTGGATAAACAGAATATCAAACGGAGTCCAAACGGAATAAAATCTTCGGGAAAATGATTTTCTCACCGAACGTGATCCAGGAGACTTGGACCCTGCTCCAAGGAACAAAAGAGGCGGTCACGAGGGTGGGGGGCGCCCCCTAGGGCGCGCCCCCTGCCTCGTGGGCCCCTCATTGCTCCTCCGGCGTACTTCTTCCTCCTATATATACACACGTACCCCCAAACGATCAGAATAGGAGCCAAAAACCTAATTCCATCGCTGCAACTTTTTGTATCCACGAGATCCCATCTTGGGGCCTGTTCCGGAGCTCTGCCAGAAGAGGGTCGTCATCACGGAGGGCTTCTACATCATCCTAGCCTCTCCGATGTAGTGTGAGTAGTTTACCTCAGACCTTCGGGTCCATATTTAGTAGCTAGATGGCTTCTTCTCTCTATTTGAATCTCAATACAAAGTTCTCCCCCTCTCTTGTGGAGATCTATTCGATGTAATCTTCTTTTTGCGGTGTATTTGTTGAGACCGATGAATTGTGGGTTTATGATCAAGTCAATCGATTAATAATATTTGAATCTTCTCTGAATTCTTTTATGTATGATTGGTTATCTTTGCAAGTCTCTTCGAGTTATCCATTTGGTTTGGCCAACTAGATTGGTAGTTCCTGCCATGGGAGAAATGCTTAGCTTTGGGTTCGATCTTGCGGTGTCCTTACCCAGTGACAGAAGGGGCAGCAAGGCACGTATTGTATCGTTGCCATCGAGGATAACAAGATGGGGTTTATTTCATATTGCATGAATTTATCTCTCTACATCATGTCATATTGCTTAAGGCGTTACTCTGTTTTTAACTTAATACTCTAGATGCATGTTGGATAGCGGTCGATGAGTGGAGTAATAGTAGTAGATGCAGAATTGTTTCGATCTACTTGTCATAGATGTGATTCCTATCTACATGATCATGCCTAGATATTCTCATAACTATGCTCAATTCTGTCAATTGCTCAACAGTAATTTGTTCACCCACCGTAGAATACTTATGCTCTTGAGAGAAGCCACTAGTGAAACCTTTGGCCCCCGGGTCTATTCTCATCATATCAATCTCCATCACTTTAATCTTGCTTTGATTTTTACTTTGCTTTTACTTTTTACTTTGCATCTTTATACCAAAAATATTATATCTGACAGATCTCACTCTCGTAAGTGACAGTGAAGGGATTGACAACCCCTAATTGCGTTGGTTGTGAGTAGCTATCATTTTGTGCAGGTACGAGGGACTTGAGCGTGGCCTCCTACTGGATTGATACCTTGGTTCTCAAAAACTGAGGGAAATACTTACGCTACTCTGCTGCATCATCCCTTCCTCTTCGGGGAAAACCAACGCAAGCTCAAGACGTAGAAAGAAGGATTTCTGGCGCCGTTGCCAGGGAGTCTACACAAAAAGTCAACATACCAAGTACCCATCACAATCCCTATCTCTCGCATTACATTATTTGCCATTTGCCTCTCATTTTCCTCTCCCCCAAGTCACCCTTGCCATTTTATTCGCTCTCTCTCTCTCTATCCTCCCTCTCTATTTCCCTTTTTTGCCCGCTTGCCTTTTTGTTTGCTCGTATGTTAGATTGCTTGTTTGTCGCGATGGCTCAATATACTACCAAATTGTGTGACTTCACCAATACCAATAATAATGATTTCCTTAGCACTCTGATTTCTCCTCTTACTGATGCAGAATCTTGTGAAGTTAATGCAGCTTTGTTGAATCTTGTTATGAAAGATCAATTCACCGGCCTTCCTAGTGAAGATGCCGCTACTCATCTGAATAGCTTCGTTGATTTATGTGATATGCAAAAGAAAAAAGATGTCAATAATGATGTCGTTAAATTGAAGCTATTTCCTTTTTCGCTTAGAGATCGTGCTAAAGCTTGGTTTTCGTCTTTGCCTAAGAATATGGAACAAGTGCAAAGATGCTTTTATCTCTAAGTATTTTCCTCCCGCTAAGATCATCTCTCTTAGAAACGATATTATGAACTTTAAACAACTTGATCATGAACATGTTGCACAAGCTTGGGAGAGAATGAAATTAATGATACATAATTGCCCTACTCATGGTATGAATTTGTGGATGATCATACAAAAATTTTATGCTGGATTGAATTTTGCTTCTAGGAATCTTTTAGATTCGGCCGCGAGAGGCAATTTTATGGAAATCACTTTAGGAGATGCTACTAAACTCCTAGATAATATTATGTTTAATTATTCTCAATGGCATACTGAAAGATCTTCTAATAAAAAAGTACATGTGATAGAAGAAATCAATGTTTTGAGTGGAAAGATGGATGAACTTATGAAATTATTTGCTACTAAGAGTTTTTCTTCTGATCCTAATGATATGCCTTTGTCTACTTTGATTGAGAATAACAATGAATCTATGGATGTGAATTTTGTTGGTAGGAATAATTTTGGTAACAACGCTTATAGAGGGAATTTTAATCCTAGGCCATATCCTGGCAATCCTTCTAATAATTATGGGAATTCCTACAACAACTCTTATGGAAATTATAATAAGATGCCCTCTGAATTTGAGACTAGTGTTAAAGATTTTATGAATTCACAAAAGAATTTTAATGCTTTGCTTGAGGAGAAATTGCTTAAAGTTGACAATTTGGCTAGGAACGTTGATATAATTTCTCTTGAGGTTGATTCTTTAAAGCTTAGATCTATTCCTCCTAAGCATGATATCAATGAGTCTCTCAAAACCATGAGAATTTCCATTGATGAGTGCAAGGAAAGAACCGCTAGGATGCGTGCTTCCAAAGATGCCTTTATTAAAGCGTGTTCCTCCAATTCCTATGAAAATCAAGATGAAGATCTAAAAGTTATTGATGTGTCCCCAATTAAATCTTTGTTATGCAATATGAATCTTGATGAAACTGAATATGATCTTCCTTTACCTAGAAGGCGTTCTAGAAATTCAGAGTATTTAGATCTTAATGATGAAATTGATGAAAGTGGGATTGAAAGAAATAAAAATCTAGATGTTGCTAAACCCACTATATTGGATGTCAAGGAATTTAATTATGAAAGTTTCTCTTTAATTGATTGTATTTCCTTTTTGCAATCCGTGCTAAATTCTCCACATGCTTATAGTCGAAATAAAGCCTTCACCGAACATGTTGTTGATGCCTTGATGCAATCTTATGAAGAAAAATTTGATTTGAAAGTTTCTATCCCTAGAAACTCTATTATGAGTGGGAACCAACTATTAAAATTAAAATTAAAGATCATGAGTTTTATGCTTTGTGTGATTTGGGTGCTAATGTCTCTACTATTCCCAAGACTTTGTGTGATTTGCTAGATTTCCGTAATTTTGATGATTGCTCTTTAAACTTGCATCTTGCGGATTCCACTATTAAGAAACCTATGGGAAGGATTAATGATGTTCTTATTGTTGCAAATAGGAATTATGTGCCTGTAGATTTCATTGTTCTTGATATAGATTGCAATCCTTCTTGCCCTATTATTCTTGGTAGACCTTTCCTTAGAACGGTTGGTGCGATTATTGATATGAAGGAAGGGAATATTAGATTTCAGTTTCCATTAAAAAGGGCATGGAACACTTTCCTAGAAAGAAAATAAAATTACCATATGAAACTATCTGAGAGCCACTTATGGATTGCCTACCAAAGATGGCAATACCTAGATCTATCCTCGCTTTTATGCCTAGCTAGGGGCGTTAAACGATAGCGCTTGTTGGGAGGCAACCCAATTTTATTTTTATTCCTTGATTTTTTATCATGTTTAGTAATCAATAAATTATTTAGCCTCTGTTTTGGTTGTGTTTTTTGTGTTTAATTAGTGTTTGTGCCAAGTAGAACCGTTGGGAAGACTTGGGGAAAGTCTTGTTGAACTTGCTATAAAAAACAGAAACTTCAGCGCTCACAAGAACTGCTGTCATTTTTATTTGAAGAGTGATATTTAGTTAATTATTTTTGAAGATGATTAATATATAAATTCCTCACGTCCAGCAATTTATTTTAGAATTTTTGGGGTTCCAGATCTTGCGCTAGCTACAGATTACTACAGACTGTTCTGTTTTTGACAGATTCTGTTTTTCGTGTGTTGTTTGCTTATTTTGATGAATCTATGGTTAATAAAATAGTTTATAATCCATAGAGAAGTTGGAATACATTAGGTTTAACACAAATATATATAAATAATGAGTTCATTACAGTACCTTGAAGTGGTCTTTTGTTTTCTTTCGCTAACGGAGATCACGAGTTTTCTATTTTGAGTTTTGTGTTGTGAAGTTTTCAAGTTTTGGGTGAATTCTTTTGATGGATCATGGAATAAGGAGTGGCAAGATCCTAATCTTGGGGATGCCCATGGAACCCCCAAGATAATCCAAGGAGACCAAAAAGTCAAAGCTAGGGGATGCCCCGGAAGGCATCCCCTCTTTCGTCCACTTCCATCGGTAATTTACTTGCAGCTATATTTTTATTCACCAACATGATATGTGTTTTGCTTGGAGCGTCTTGTATTATTTGTGTCTTTGTGTTTTAGTATGCCACAATCATCCTTGCTGTACACACCTTTTGATAGAGCCATACATGAATTAAAATTTGATAGAATACTCTATGTGCTTCACTTATATCTTTTGAGCTATGTAGTTTTGCTCTATGTGCTTCACTTATATCTTCTTGAGCTAAGTAATTCTGCTCTATGTGCTTCACTTAGATTTTTTTTGAGCACAGTGGTGGATTTGTTTTGAAGAAACTATTGATCTCTCATGCTTCACTTAAATTATTTTGGGAGTCTCTTAATAGCATGGTAATTTGCTTAATAATAATATGCTTGGTATTCAAGATTTGTGAAACTTTCTTTTGAGTGTGTTGAATACTAAGAAAAGATTGAAGCATGATAATTGTTTTGAGATATGGAGGTGATAATATTAAAGTCATGCTAGTTGAGTAGTTGTGAATTTAAAGAATACTTGTGTTAAAGTTTGTGATTCCCGTAGCATGCACGTATGGTGAACCGTTATGTGACGAAGTCGGAGCATGATTTATTTATCGATTGTCTTCCTTATGAGTGGCGGTCGGGGATGAGCGATGGTCTTTTCCTACCAATCTATCCCTCTAGGAGCATGCGCGTAATACTTTGCTTTGATAACTTCTAGATTTTTGCAATAAGTATATGAGTTCTTTATGACTAATGTTGAGTCCATGGATTATACGCACTCTCACCCTTCCACCTTTGCTAGCCTCTCTAATACTTCGCACCTTTCGCCGGTATCATACACCTACCATATACCTTCCTCAAAACAGCCACCATACCTACCTATTATGGCATTTCCATAGCCATCCCGAGATATATTGCCATGCAACTTTCCACCACCTAGTTCATCATGACACATTCATCATTGTCATATTGCTTAGCATGATCATGTAGTTGACATAGTATTTGTGGCAAAGTCATCGTTCATAATTTCTTCATACTTGTCACTCTTGATTCATTGCATATCCCGGTACACCACCGGAGGCATCCATATAGAGTCATACTTTGTTTTAGAATCGAGTTGTAATCATTGAGTTGTAAATAAATAAAAGTGTGATGATCATCATTCAATAGAGAATTGTCCCAATAAAAAAAAGAGAAAGGCCAAAGAAAAAAAAGAAGACCCAAAAAAAGAAAATATATAAAAAGGGGCAATGCTACTATCCTTTTTCTCCACACTTGTTCTTCAAAGTAGCACCATGATATAGCGAGTCTGATATATTGTGCTTCAAAGTAGCACCATGTTCTTCATATAGAGAGTCTCATATGTTGTCACTTTCATACACTAGTGGGAATTTTACATTATAGAACTTGGCTTGTATATTCCAATGATGGGCTTCCTCAAATTGCCCTAGGTCTTGAGAAAGCAAGTTGGATGCACACCCACTAGTTTCTTTTGTTGAGCTTTCATACATTTATAGCTCTAGTGCATCCGTTGCATGGCAATCCCTACTCACTCACATTGATATCTATTCATGCGCATCTCCATAGCCCATTGATATGCCTAGTTGATGTGAGACTATCTTCCCCTCCTTTTTGTCTTCTCCACAACCACCATTCTATTCCACCTATAGTGCTATATCCATGGCTCACGCTCATGTATTGCGTGAAGATTGAAAAAGTTTTGAAAAACTTAAGAGTATGAAACAATTGCTTGGCCTGTCATCGGGGTTGTGCGTGAATTAAATACTTTGTGTGGTGAAGATGGAGCATAGCCAGACTATATGATTTTGTAGGGATAACTTTCTTTGGCCATGTTATTTTGAGAAGACATAATTGCTTTGTTAGTATGCTTGAAGTATTATTATTTTTATGTCAATATAAACTTTTGTCTTGAATCTTTCTAATCTGAATATTCATACCACAATTAAGAAGATTTGCATTGAAATTATGCCAAGTAGCACTCCACATCAAAAATTCTCTTTTTATCATTTACCTACTCGAGGACGAGCAGGAATTAAGCTTGGGGATGCCTGATACGTCTCCAACGTATCTATAATTTTTGATTGCTCCATGCTATATTATCTACTGTTTTGGACTATATTGGGCTTTATTTACCACTTTTATATTATTTTTGGGACTAACCTATTAACCAGAGGCCCAGCCCAGAATTGCTGGTTTTTTGCCTATTTTAGTGTTTCGGATAAATAGAATATCAAATGGAGTCCAAATGGAATAAAATCTTTGGGAATGTGATTTTCTCACCGAACGTGATCCAGGAGATTTAGACCCTGCTCCAAGGAACAAAAGAGGCGGTCACGAGGGTGGGGGGCACGCGCCCCCCCCCCTAGGGCGCGCCCCCTGCCTCGTGGGCCCCTCGTTGCTCCTCCGGCGTACTTCTTCCTCCTATATATACACACGTACCCCCAAACGATCAAAACAGGAGCCAAAAACCTAATTCCACTGCCGAAACTTTCTGTATCCACGAGATCCCATCTTGGGGCCTGTTCCGGAGCTCCGCCAGAAGAGGGCCGTCATCACGGAGGGCTTCTACATCATCCTAGCCTCTCCGATGAAGTGTGAGTAGTTTACCTCAGACCTTCGGGTCCATAGTTAGTAGCTAGATGGCTTCTTCTCTCTCTTTTAATCTCAATACAAAGTTCTCCCCCTCTCTTGTGGAGATCATTCGATGTAATCTTCTTTTTGCGGTGTGTTTGTTGAGACCGATGAATTGTGGGTTTATGATCAAGTCTATCTATGAATAATATTTGAATCTTCTCTGAATTCTTTTATGTATGATTGGTTATCTTTGCAAGTCTCTTCGAATTATCTGTTTGGTTTGGCCAACTAGATTGGTAGTTCTTGCCATGGGAGAAGTGCTTAGCTTTGGGTTCGATCTTGCGGTGTCCTTACCCAGTGACAGAAGGGGCAACAAGGCACGTATTGTATCGTTGCCATCGAGGATAACAAGATGGGGTCTATTTCATATTGCATGAATTTATCTCTCTACATCATGTCATCTTGCTTAAGGTGTTACTCTGTTTTTAACATAATACTCTAGATGCATGCTGGATAGCGGTCGATGAGTGGAGTAATAGTAGTGATGCAGAATCGTTTCGATCTACTTGTCATAGACGTGATGCCTATCTACATGATCATGCCTAGATATTCTCATAACTGTGCTCAATTCTATCAATTGCTCAGCAGTAATTTGTTCACCCACCGTAGAATACTTATGCTCTTGAGAGAAGCCACTAGTGAACCCTATGGCCCCTGGGTCTATTCTCATCATATCAATCTCCATCACTTTAATCTTGCTTTGCTTTTTTACTTTACTTTTACTTTTTACTTTGCATCTTTATACCAAAAATACCAAAAATATTATATCTATCAGATCTCACTCTCGTAAGTGACCGTGAAGGGATTGACAACCCCTAATTGCGTTGGTTGCGAGTAGCTATCGTTTTGTGCAGGTACGAGGGACTTGAGCGTGGACTCCTACTGGATTGATACCTTGCTTCTCAAAAACTGAGGGAAATACTTACGCTACTCTGCTGCATCATCCCTTCCTCTTCGGGGAAAACCAATGCAAGCTCAAGACGTAGCAAGGCCCGGTGCCTGTGAAGAACGACCCAGTGCCTGTGAAGCAGGGGCCCCGTGCCTGTGAAGAATCGCCACCCGTGACACTCTCACGTAATAATGAATGGGGCTGTACATGCCCCGGAGCCTCAGGAGTGCCGCCCTTGGGCCTCGGGGGCTCCCTCCCATGCCGAGTGGCAGCACTTAATTCCGCACTGGTGAGAAGACGTCGAAGACCAGACTAGGCGCCGGACGCGGCTTTTCATTTGCTTTCCGATGTTGGCTCGCCCCTCTTTTCATTGAAATTTGTTTTATGGTATCTCTTGTTGGTCCCGTTTTAGCGCTTTCTGCCTCTGTTTCTGCCTTCGCCTCTTTGGTCGACCTATACTCTCCCTCGCGTCCCTCGCGACGGGGCTGAACAGGTACCTTTGTGAGCTTCCTCCTTCTATCTTTTCGCGAGGCACCCTCGTTCGAGCCCACAAGTTGGCGCACCTCTCCTAATCCGTGCCCCACAGGTATCGCGGCGCAAAGCGCCGGGTCAAGGCCAGCGGCGCCTATGACCAAGCCTGGGGTGAACGATAAACCTCTTGATGATTTTTTTGCAGTTCCTAAGCGCATATCAGGTCAAGGAGGACTCGACGGGTACTAGGAAGCAAGTGCCTCGTGAGGAGGAGGCCAGTCAAAACAAGTCGAGCTAAGTTATCCCTACATAAAACGACGATGTTGCGACACAGCACAGGAACGGCAAACATAACATAACAATTGAGATCATAGTTCGATACATGCCCCTCCGGGGCCCGTTCTGGTTTCTTTCTGATGCAGGCAGGAAAAGAAGAACAAAATAGAAGCGGCGCCTACAGCGGTCCACGGGGGCAGGCCCTAGCGCCTTCCTGAGCTCAGCCGAACCCCTCCTCGCGCTTCACGGAGGCACGGCGACGAGACGACCCGCCACTGTCTTTGAAGCGGGCATGACGGCGTGGCGGCTTGTCGTAGCCGCCACTGCTAGAGTTCTCGCTGGGGCAAGAGCTGTCATAGCCGGACGAGACGCGGTCGGCACCAAGGGCGGGCTTGCCCTCATCCTCGTCGCGGCCGTCGCCAACGCCGAGAACCTCCTCGCCGTCGTTCACCTCGGGGCAGCACCTGGCGCGGCGACCATCTTCCCCAAGCACCCTAACATAGAGGGTCGCATCGCCGTCGTACTAGAAGTGGAGGGTGCACCGCCTGCCTAGGCCGCACACGCGGGTGAATGTCTGCCAACCGCGGGCCAGAGCTATATTGCCCGCGATGGAGATGTCAGATCACGGGTTCTGGCAGACCCTTGAGGTTCGAACTCTGGGGTGCGCGCAAAGTTCTTTCCCTCCTACCGATCTACGCCCTAGCTCGCTAAAGTCTCGTGGACGAACTCGACGCACTCGCAACACAAAGACACCAGGTTTATACTGGTTTGGGCCACCGATGTGGTGTAATACCCTACTCCAGTGTGGTGGTGGTGGATTGCCTCTTGGGCTGATGAAGAACAGTACAAGGGGAAGAACAACCTCCTGAGGTTGAGGTGTTCTTGTGCTTGGTGTGGCTAAGGGTCAGGGTGAGCTGCCTCTAAATCCGTCCCCTCCTACGGTGGTGGCTAGTTCTTCTTATACAGGCCCTGGTCCTCTCCCCAAATATTGAGTGGGAAGGGAGCCAACAACGGCGGCCAATTTGAAAGGGGACAGCTAGTACAAGCTATCCTGACAAAAGGTGGTCTTCGCCTGCCAAAGGTTCTGGTGGTGACGCCGTCCTGGGCTCCATGGTGACCTCCGTCCTGCCATCCTTCTAGTCTTGGTCTCGTTGCACCGATATGAAAACCTTTGCCTGATGCCTCAGTACTCCGCGCCTGCGCTTACCCCCTTGGCACCAAAGAGGAAACAAGGACACTGCGCGCGCTGGCGCCCGCCTGGTGTCGATCTTCATGGCTCACATCACGAGAGCCTCGCGAGGTTCGCCCCGCCTTGATATCTCCGCTCCTCATGAGGCAGCCTGGTGAGGCCGCTCATGAGGAGGTCTTGCGTCATCCGCCTCGTGAGGCTTGACCCCTCGCGAGGGTCTTGAATGCCTTGTTGATGATGATGGGCCGTACAGACCTGCCAGCACAACCACTCCATGGGCCGCAGGTAGGCAAGTCTGGGGACCCCCGTTCCTAGAACACCGACAGTATCCCCCGGGCCCAAGGCGTGCTCGGGCTTGGCTTCGAGGCAAAGCCAAAGGATCAAGCGCGGAGCGCCGCGGGCCCCAAAAGCTTGCGTCCTCGGTTGACGCGTGGCAGTTGATTGGCCGTGGGCGTCTCCACTTCCCCACGCCGCCTCGGCAACTACTCGATTTGACAAAAAGGCTGGCGCGGATATCGTTTGCCTTCATTGCTTCTTCCTGGCCTTGCTCCAGATCCCCTTTCCTGCTTCTTGCTGCCGGAACTTCCAGATCCGCTTCAACTTCGCTCCGCATCGGCGACCAATGGCGCCGCGCAAGGTCAAGTCCTCCTCGGCGCCGGCCTGGTTCGAGCCAGCCCTCGATGTGCCCAACGGCACGGAGAAGAACCTTGCCGCCACACGCTTGCTGATGGTGGGGGCGAGCAATGAATGGGGGAAGACGGGGCTTCAACTTGCCTCCGATGCGCCAGAGCCTGAGGGAGGCACCTTCTTCCCCTTCTTCTCGAGCAGCATCGCCGCCAGGTTGGTTCCCCCCTTCTCCGACTTCTTTTATGAGGTCCTCGACCACTACGGGCTGTAGGCGTTGCACCTCCACCCCAACTCTATCCTCCTCCTGTCCATCTTTGCCTACTATTGCGAGGCGTACCTGGGTGTGATGTCGTCTGTGGCACTTCTATGCCACTTCTTCTTCCTTCACGTCAGCGATGGACACGTCTCCGGGTGCGCCAACTTCGGCGCATCCGGCAAGGCCAACTCAATCTCGAGCACCGGGAAGAGAACCAACAACATTCGGGCCAAATGGGTCATGATGGACACTAAGTGCACCCACCCATGCTTGGCACTGCCAAAGGAGGCGCCCCAGTCTGACAAGGGGTGGCCCTGTGCAGAGCTTACTGATGAGCGGGCATCGTCGGTGCTGGAGCATATGCAGACCGACTTGAAGCCAGGCAATGCGAAGGCGGCCAAGGTGACTGGGGTTATGCTCCTGAGGGAGTTCTTGACGCTGCGCGTTGCTCCACTCCAGGCGCGCACGCTCCCCTTGTGGAAGCTTGGAGATGAAGCAAACAAGGTTCGTCTAAGCCCGGTGGCCCTGCCTGATGACGAGCTGACTGCGGTTCTGTGCCTCTTGGTTGGGGGCAACCAAGAGTACCCGCCGAGCGCCTTTCTTCCTTTCTTCCATCGCAAGGACTGGGAGCAATTTGTTGCTTCTAGGCCAACCTTTGACGCGCGCGGGCTGGTGCAGCCGACGCTCGCTGGGGCCTCTACAACGCCGAAGCCGGTGGAGGTGTCTTCTGATGAGTCCCGCGAGGAGGAAGAGGAGGAGGAGGGCTCGGAGGAGATCCCCGAGGGAATGGGGGAGAATTCCCCCTTGAGCAAGGCCGACATCCTCCGCGCCCTACCAGACAATGCCGAGGTCACTGCCCGCCAGGAGGCGAGGGTGCTGCCCCTCATCCTGACAAGGGGTAGATCGTCGCTGGTCTCTCGAGATGCTACCTCCGACGTGGTACCGCTTGGGGCCGGCTGAGGAGGTCCCGACTGCTCCAAAAGCCGCAGTCTCCGAGGCCCTGGTGACGGCGTCGCCTCCTCCTTCTGCCGTGCCTCCATTCCCAGGTTCTTCTGCCTCTGCTGCTGTCCTGGAGCGTGCTCTTTTGGAGATGACCCAGTTGCAGGCAGATCTCCTGAGCAAGGACCCGCGCCTGGTGGCTGGGCGCCTGGAGCTGGCCTCTGGCTGGCTTCACTCCGACTTGGCAGTTCGCGCGACACTGAACTAGGCCGCGGCGTCTTCTGAGAAGGAGAAGCAGAGCACTGCCAATGCTGCAGCCGATCATGATGCGGCACTGAAGGACGCTAAGGCCGCCCGCGACCGCTGCAGAGAGCTGGAGGACGAGCTGAAGAGCCTGCGCGAACGGCATGCCGAAGAAGCATGTGGCCGCCAGGTGCAGGAAGAGAAGATGAAAGCCCGGGAGGTCACTGTCAAGAATCGTGATGCTGCGCTGGGGGAGTTGGAGAAGATGCAGGTCGCTAAGCGCAGCCGGCTGGAAGAGCTGGATCGGAAGGTGAAAGCGAGGGAGCCGATCTTGATGCCAAGGCACGGGTTCTGGCCGAAGACCGTGTGGCCTTTGCCGATCTCGAGGAGAGGTCTCGCGTGGCACTGAAGAGACTCTACGAGCACGGCTTGGAGAGGCCGCTGACCACCGATGAGGATGGCCCCGCCCTGCTGCTTTCTCTCTTGGTGAAGGCGCTCGAGGAAGTCGTGGATGGCATTGGTCCTATGGTAGAGGCAGGAGCTCGCGTCCTGTCTTCAGCTGCATTGACTCGTGTCTTCAGCCATACGCACCTTTGCGACCCCAGCGCTTGTCTTGACGAGCTGCTAGAGCCTGTGGCTGATGATCTCTGCGTAGCCGTCGCCGCAGCCGTGCAAGGTCAGGTGGAATCCCTGCTGAAGAAGTTACGTGGCTTTGCCTCCGCACCCTTGTCTGGCGATGCCGCAGATCCTGCGGCTGGTGGTGCAGGTGTAGGCGATGTTACCCAAGGAGGGGCGCCTGCAGGTGTCCAGGGGTGACCTGCGGCTACTCTCCTGTTTCATTCCTGTAATATGCATCAGGCCTCGTGGAGGCGTTAAACATTCATTTGGTATTGTGAGGACAATATGTTTTGTAATATTTTCTTTGAGATATTGCAATTTTCTTCCTATCCGCTTTGTGTTCTGCGTCAGTAGAGCCCGGCCCCGCGCATACCTCAACCGCCATTGGGCCGACCAGAGACCAGGACGGACCAAGGAGTGAGGGGCTACGTGACCAGTTAGGCTCCTGAGTCGCGATGCTCAGGAGTCCCCCTTGACGCGCAAACAACTTACAAGAAGAGTACGCGAGGATAGATTAATGTTCTACGTCAGCAGAGCCTGGCCCCGGGCATACCTCAACCGCCATTGGGCCGACCGGAGACCAAGACGGACCAAGGAGTGAGGGGCTACGTGACTAGTTAGGCTCCAGAGTTGCGATGCTCATGAGTCCCCCTTGATGCACAAACAATTTCCATACCTGCCCTTGCCGAGGCCTCGAGAGGGGCATGCGAAGACTAGGTCCACGAGACCTGGTTGGGTGGCGTACGCTTGGGTATGACCCGAGCGGAGCCCCCGTGTCCAGCCCCCTCCCGCGGCTCTCCCGAGGGGAGGCGTTGCGGTGAGGCCGGATGCTGAGCTCTGGGGCTCCCTGAGGTTGGTACGACCGTGGAGCCACCCTTAGTTGTTTATCACCAGGGCGGAGCATAGTGCTTCCGCTTGTGCACGGGCATAGCCGCTCCTCGGCAATGTCGACGGCCAGCACGGAGCATGGTGCTTCCACTTGTGCGTGGGAGGGGGGGCCCTCCGGGAGGAGCCCCCGGGGCGTGTACAGCCCCGCCCTGACACGTGGCTTGCACGGAAGGGCTGCGAGGTGCATCTGGGCACTCGTGAGCCAGCGCGGGACTCACGAGGCCCTACCTCATGGTGGGTTGCGCCTGGTCATGAATCCTTGATAGTTGTGTGCTCCTGTGAGACGGTTAGGTGCAAGCGTTCTACGTCCTCAGGTCCCGGCCCTCGAGCGAGCTCAGCCGCTGCTGGTATGCCAGGTCGCGATGCCGTGGTCAAGGCCAGGGGTGAGGGCTGGAGAGCCAGTAAGAGCTCCCGAGTTGTGATGCTCAGGAGCCCCCCTTTTAACGCGTGAGCGAATTTCATGATAGAGGGGCAGACCCGTGGCACGTGGTAATCGGGTAGATCCAGCATGGAAGGCAATCCAGCTTGTGTAAATACAGAAAGACGCATGCCACCCGGTCAGGCCTGAGCGGCTTGGGGATGATGCAGCCCGAGGGGCGCCCCAACAAGGTAAACTAAAGGCATAAGCAAAAGAGATACATGCCACAGGGACGGACCCACGCGGCCTGGGAATAATGCAGCCCGAGGGGCGCTCCCAGCTAAAAGAACTTGGAAAATGTCACCTGGTTCTGTCGACGAAGGAGAGTTGGTGCAGCTGAAGGCACACGGCGAAGGGGTCGTTCCTCACGAGCCTCTGGGGCCCTGAGCCTTGGGAGGCTCCGAGGGCTCAGGTGGTTCCCTAAGGACCGCTCTGTCAGGACGGCGTGGTGACTGGCTTCCTGAGCCACTAGGACATGCTGCAGGTTGCGCTGATAGGCTGACGACACGCTCGGCAAGTCGAAAGGCATGCGAATGTAGCTGTGCAGTGGACCCTCGCAACGGCCCACGCACGAAGGCCAGAAAGGCTCCTGAGACGCGACCCTGTTGAGCCCTGGTACGTCGACGCAGACGCGCAGCCCGGCATTCTCGCCTAGATGGGGAGCTGCGCCTCGTGAGCGGCGGTCGGCACACATGGCCCTTCCGTCTTGCAGTTCCTGAGTGGTCTTGGTGATGAACCCCTGAGCGGTGGGCGCTCTTTTCCCTGTGTTCTCCTGAGGGAAATGTGCCGCGAAGCACGCCTCCAAGTGGTGCCCGAGCGCCTCCCTCGTGATGCTGGCAAGGTCTAAGGCCCTCCAGAAGAGAGACCCCGAGCCCTGCCCGAGGAGGGCGCTGGGTGCACCTTCCTATGTGACGGAGGGAGGCGCCCCAGGAGCGGGCGCTGATCCTGACAAGGTTCCAGTCGCGACGTCACCCTCCTGAGGTCCGGCACGACGCAACTGCTTCTTCTTCTTGGGGATAGCCTCGGGAGGATCCTCGTTCTTGCTGTCGGGGTCGTCGATTGCGGCAGCTTGAAAGGCGCGCTCGAGGGAGCACACTGCATCCCTTTCTTCGCATGGGACCGTGATGATTCCGCCGCTTCCTGGCATCTTCAGGAGGTTGTAACCATGGTGTGCCATCACCATGAACTTGGCCAGGGCTGGATACCCGAGGATGGCGTTGTATGGCAGATGGATGTGCGCGACGTCAAAGTCGATGAGCTCTGTGCGGTAGTTCTTGCATTCCCCAAAGGTGACAGGGAGGCGGACCTACCCTATCGGTGTGGTGGAACCGTCGGTCACTCCCGAGAAAGGCTTGGTAGGCTGAAGCTGCTCGTACGACACTTGGAGGTTGTCAAACGTGTCAACGAACAGGACGTTGAGCCCTGCACCGCCGTTGATGAGGGTCTTGGTAACTTGCACGTTGTTGATAACTGGTGAACAAAGCATCGGGAGGGCGCCAGCGGTGGCTGCGCACTTGAGCTGATCTGCCGAGCTGAAGGTGATGGCGCACTGGGACCACCTGAGCGGGCGTGTGGCCTTGAGCTTGGGGAGGACTACATTCACCTCACGAGCAAACTGTTTGAAGCTACCCTGCGAGGTTGGGTCCTGTGCGCCTCCCAAGATGCAGGCGATCGAGCACGGCTCCTGGAAGCCCCCAGCCCCCTCGTCTTGATGGTGGTCGTCATTCCTTCTTGGTGGTGGCGGCAGCGGGGGAAGACCAGCGTTGCCCTGAGGGCGATCCTCATGAGCATGGTCCCTCTAGGCGCCCTCGCGAGGATGATCCTGCCAGCAGTTCTCACGAGGCCTGTCGCGCCACTCCTAGCGCAGGCCACGGTCGTCCCAGCGTCTGCCTCCACGTCCTCCTCAGTCGTAGCCCTGGTCCCTGCTCTCGGGGTGTCGACCGAAGCGTCCCTCGCGAATGGCTCTGAGTTCTTGACAGTCACTGGTGTTGTGGGTGTTCAGGTTGTGGAAGGCGCGGAATGGTCGGCTGCCCTTGGACGACTCAGGCTGGTCTCTGCCTCGCTTGGTGTCCGGCTCCGCTGCGAGCACGGCTGCTTCCTTGCACTTCACGTCCTTGGCCTTGGCCTTCTTCTCCTCTGCGCCTGCAACTGGCAACTCGAGGAGGGAAAGGCGCCCCTCCTCAGCTCTTGCGCACTTGGTCGCCAGCTTGAACAGCTCCTGGGATGTCAGGACCCCGATTCCAAGTCACATCGATCTAGCCGGTAACACCTCATATCACCCTGCGTCCTCACGCACGATATTCCCACGGGTGTCGCCTTACCATGTCCCGGGACCGTTTGCGCCTTTTGGCTCACGTATATGATAGTGTCGCTAGCATCCATATGACAGAGAACCCGGGCCGACATGGCTAGTCGTGAACCCAAAGCGGCACCAACCTATGGGAACAGGCATACATGAATCACATCGAGCATGTCGGTCAGCAGCGTGTGAATCCGGGCTGTAGCACTGGGCTAACAGGACTCCGGGAACCCGGGCTGTAGCAGGCTAGGCAGGACTCCGGATGTCACCACGTGACATTTCCCCGAAGGGACAGACACAGGAACAAAGTGAAACACATGCCGGCCAGTCAAGTGTCCTGAGCAGTAGTGCTGGGCTAGCAGGACTCTGGTGAACCGGGCTGTAGCGGACTACTATGGCTCATGGAAGCACTAGACTACATTTCCCCATAAGAGAGGCTGCCAAGGATAAACAACTAGATTGTCGGATCCCACACATACCAAGCATTTCAATCATACATACAATATGCTCGATATGTGTAGATACAACATGGCATCACAACATAACTCTACGACTCAAGTATTTATTCATTAGGCTCCGAGGAGCGAGATATTACAAACATGGGTCTCATGACCCAACAATCATACCATACAAATCAAGCACATGCGGAAGCTTAACATGTCTGAGTACAGACGTCTACAAATGAAAACAGCTAAGAAACCTGACTATCTACCAGATCCTGCCGAGGGCACAAGATCATAGCGGAGGTATCAAGCTAAACGTCGAAGTCCATGCAAAACTACTAGCGAGACTGAATTCTCTCTGCAAAACATAAATTAAGCAAACGTGAGTACAAAAGTACTGACTTACATCAGAACTACCTACATATGCATCGGTATCAACAAAGAGGGGTGGTGGAGTTTAACTGCAGCAAGCCAGCTTTGACTCAGTGGCTAACCTGAACTACGACTGCAAGCAACTCTTTTGAGGTGGCGCACACGAGTCCACATATTCACCATTCAATACACCACTATGGATCCGCTCCCGTCTCCCTACGAGAAGGCCATCCATAGCACTCACACTTATCTTGCGAGTTTTAGAGTATCCACTTTCACTTGTCTATGAACTATGCAAGGGGTCCAAGTTTCCATATCCGAGGAATCCGACTATTCGAATAGATAATGATAACCCTACAGGGGTGTATTTCTTCACACACGCTCCCACCACTTACCGTCGTTTACACGACATGTACTCGACAACCTTCAAGCGGAAGCCCAACGAGGGTGTCGGCCACGGCCTACCTAAACACTCAAGTCTCTAGTCCAGGTTTATCGCCTATCCAGGTTCCATCCGCAGGGAGTCCGGCCGAGGTTTCCACATACGGCCCCGAACGATGTGTACAGGGTTCCGAGACACCAAACGGGCGCCCGGCATGCCCGGCCACGGTGTATCTACCGCATCATAGCCCACCCCTAGGGTCAGCGCTACGCACGGCCACCAACACATAACCTATAAACACCAGAAACTAGTTGCAACTCCTGGACAGAGTACTAGGGTGATTAAGAAGACAAGAGGGTCAATTAAGGATCCCAATGAGTGGTAGTAGTTGTTCATGGAGCATAGACACAGAACTCAGTTCCTGAGGACGACTACAATGAGACAACCCACCATGTACTCCTACATGGCCTCTCGCCGCTACCTTTACCAAATCGTGTTCACACACTTAGCTCTCAACGGTAGGACATGTTCACCATGTTCCAATTCATTCCCGATGAATCAGAACTGACTCAACTCTAAGCAATAGCAGGCATGACAAACAAGCATGAATGAGTAGTTACATCAGGGCTCAAACAACTCCTACTCATGCTAGTGGGTTTCATCTATTTACAGTGGCAATGACAGGTCATGCAGAGGATAAGGGGTTCAGCTACCGCAGCATGTAACAGTTGAAACGGTGTTGTCCTAATGCAGTAAAAGAGAGCAGGAGCGAGAGATTGGGATTGTATCGGAATGAACAAGGGGGTTTTGCTTGCCTGGCACTTCTGAAGATAGTATAGTTCTTCATCGATGTCATCAAACTCATCGTCGGAACCACGTCTACCGAGAGGGGACAAATACCAGCAAACAAAGAGGAACACAATCAATGCAATGCAACAATTATGATGCATGATAATGTCATGGCAATATGTTGTTGATTGAGCTAATGCAACTAACAATCATATTAAATGAAGTTGGTTTGAACCAAGGGTTCAAATTCAAACTCCATATGTGCTTATTTAAATGTCAATTATGCAAACTTCCATGTACAGCAACCCCAGGTGGTTCAAACATTCATGCAAATGCCATAAGCATATTCCTTGAATTTTTCTGATAATTTTTCATATATAAATTATTTGATTTGGAGCTACAGTTGATTTTCTATGAATTTTAGAAGTTTTGGGCATTTTCTGGGATTTCCTAAATTAAGTTAAATCCAGAATATGAGTTATTGCATCAGCACTGCGTCACTGTGACGTCAGCTGGTCAACAATGCCTAGTCAGAGTCAAACCTGACAGTGGGACCCATATGTCATTGACTCAGCTAATTAATATGGTTAATTAACCTTAAATTAAGCCTAACTAAAATGTCAGTGGGGCCGGGGCCCACATGTCAGCGGCTAACCTAACTAAATTAGTGTTAGTTTAACTCCTAATCTAGGTTTGACCAGGGGGCGGGGCCCACATGGTCAAATGGGTCAAACCCACCGGCGACATGACGCCGGCGAGGCCCGAGACGGCGGCGCGGCTCGGAAACGCAGCACAGGCGATGAAACGAACGGCGATTTGGCTTGGCGTGAAGCTGGTGCTCGTCCGCATCCAACAGAGCCATCAGCTCGCGCCGGAGTGGACCGTAACGACGGCAGCGATGGCAAGCGCGGCGGCCGGAGCTAGGACAAGCTCGGCAACGATGTTGCGGTGCACGGGAGGACTAGCTGATGGTGGTGTTGGGTTTCTGGGAACATGCTGAGCACGTAGCAGTGCTTGGACGCGAAGGTTGCTAGCCTATTCACCGGCGACGACGAGCGCGGCGGTGATGAGCTCTCGGGTCCGGTGGCTAGCACGCATATAGGACGCAAATGAACATGGGAGATGGGGGGAAAGACGGCGGGGCTCACGGCGAGTCTTCTGGTGCAGCCGTTGAGCTCGGGGAGGCACAGAAGGCGACGTATCAACGGGCGGCGATCGTCGGGGCAGAGGATGATGATGAGCTCGATGGCGGTGTTCCTGGCCGTCCGGCGCCATGTGACTTGGTGAAGAGGAAGAGGTCGTCGCGGTGGAGCTCTCGGGCACGTCAGAGGGGCGAGGGGGAGGCGGTGGTTGCGACAACGACGAGTGGCAGCGACGGCTGCGCTCGGCATGAGAGGGAGAGAGAGCAGTGGAGGGGGAAGAGCTCGAGAGAGAGTGAGAGGCGGTCGGGGAGGCTGCATGGCGTGCACGGAGGCATCCAGGGCGTCGGCGGCAAGCCGAAGCTGGCGAGGCACGTGCCGGCGCGCGGTGACCACGGGCGCTGCGTCCTCCTGGCAAGAGGAGAACGATGACTGGCCACTGGGCCAGTCGGGCCGGTTGGGCTATCACAGTGCCGGGCCGGTTGGGGCGCTAGGTGGGCTGCGGTAAGTGCCAGGTAGGTTTATGATTCCCTGTTTCCTTTTTGTTTTGTTTGTTATTTATTTATTTATTTGCCATTGATTCCAAATTCAAAACAATTTCAAACCAGTGTCAAACTTTCTATAAATATTTATGTGGCTTAGATAGGTTTTTTTACAAAGGCACACAAATATTTCAGAGGCATTTGAGGATACATTCCATATACTAGGAATATAAATTCAAATTGAAATACAATAGTGGTTTAAATTCAGTGCCCAAAATATTCCTCAAAAATGTTCACTATTTTTGGTTTGGTCTCAAAGCCATGCCAAAAATTATCAAACATTTATGAAGGCATTTTGGAAACAATGAATGCAATTTAAAGGGTTCTTGCCCTTCTTTTAAAATGATTTCTGAGGCTCTCACTTTTCTCATTTCAATTTTCAGAATTTAGACAAGATGCACACATGAAGCTAGCTTAGTGCAAAGCCAGAAGCTAGGGATGTGACATGAGATGTGCACAACTCCTCGTGGATAGCAAGCTCCTCCTTCATCTTGACGTCGTGGATGCCGTCAGAGAACACGGAGATGATGGCCTCGTCCGTAACCTTGGGGATCTTGAGGCAAGTGTTGTTGAAGTGCTGGATGTACTTTTGGAGGGTCTCTCCTGGTTGTTGCTTGATGCAGCATAGGTCACCCGCGGCCGGCGGGCGGTTGCGAGTGCCCTGGAAGTTGGCGACGAAGCGGTCGCGCATCTCGTCCCAGGAGGAGATTGAGCCTTGCGGCAGGTTCAGGACCCAGGAGGGGCACCATCCTTGAGAGCCATAGGAAACTAGTTCACCATGACTTTCTCGTCGCCGTTGGCTGCTTCGATGCTTAGCTCGTAGAGCTGCACGAACTCCGTGGGGTCGGGGGTGCCGTCGTAGCGTGGAGGCAGATCCGTCTTGAACTTGCCCGGCCAGGTGATGCTACACAGCTCGGGGGTGAAGGCGCGGTAGCCGGCCGTGGTCGCCAGGGCCCGTCTTGGAGGTGGAGCCTAGACTTGATGAGGCACGCGTGCCGCCAGCGCGGGTGGCACATGGGCTTGGCGTGGCGGCGCGGGGAGCGCAGGTGCAGCTTCTCGCGGCCGAGGAATCTCTTGGCAGCTTCTGTCTTCGCACGCGGGCGCCGGGTGTGGTGGATCGCGTGGTGGGGCCGCGCTCCTTGGCGCCAAGGCACCATCTTGGGGCGGAGGTGGTGGAGGCGCTCCACGAGCCACGTCGCCTGTGGCTGGAGGAGGGCGAGGCAGAGGGGGGGATGGCGCCAGGGAGCCCCCTACGGTGCGGACGAGCTCGGCGACGCGGTCGAGTCAGTTCTCGTAGAGGTCGTCGATCGGGCGGTAGCACAGGAGCTCGTTCGCCATGAGGAGCGCGGCCTGCGCGTCCATGGGAGCGCGACGTGCGTCAGATGACGATCCGGCCGGGGTCAGTGATGGGGTGGCGGTGCGGCCGTCCTACCGCACCGATGGGTGCAGCAGGACGCCTGCTGCTCGTTCCCCACCGGGCTGGTGGCGGCGTTGGCGGCAGGCGACGGGGAATGACGAGGTGGCTCGCTGACAGGAGCCGTCTGAGCAACGCGGACGGTGAGGGTAGCCTGGTGTTCAGCTCGAGCACGGCGAGCATCCGCCATGGAGACGACGGAGCGACGGAGCAACGATCGACAAAAGGGAAGCTACAGCGCACCCCTACCTGGCGCGCCAAATGTCGGATCACGGGTTCCGGCAGACCCTTGAGGTTAGAACTCTGGGGTGCACGCGAAGTTCTTTCCCTCCTACCAATCTACGCCCTAGATCGCTAAGGTCTCGTGGACGAACTCGACGCACTCGCAACACAAAGACACCAGGTTTATACTGGTTCGGGCCACCGATGTGGTGTAATACCCTACTCCAGTGTGGTGGTGGTGGATTGCCTCTTGGGCTGATGAAGAACAGTACAAGGGGAAGAAGAGCCTCCTGAGGTTGAGGTGTTCTTGTGCTTGGTGTGGCTAAGGGTCAGGGTGAGATGCCTCTGAATCCGTCCCCTCCTACGGTGGTGGCTAGTTCTACTTATATAGGCCCTGGTACTCTCCCCCAATATTGAGCGGGAAGGGAGCCAACAACGGCGGCCAATTTGAAAGGGGACAGCTAGTACAAGCTATCCTGAAAAAAGGTGGTCTTCGCCTGCCAAAGGTTTTGGTGGTGACGCCGTCCTGGGCTCCATGGTGACCTCTGTCCTGTCGTCCTTCTGGTCTTGGTCTCGTTGCACCGATATGGAAACCTTTGCCTGATGCCTCGGTACTCCGTGCCTGCGCTTGCCCCCTTGGCACCAAAGAGTAAACAAGGATGTTGCGCATGCTAGCGCCCGCCTGGCGCCCGCCTGGTGTCGATCGTCATGGCTCACGTCACGAGAGCCTCGCGAGGTTCGCCCCGCCTTGATATCTCCGCTCCTCACGAGGCAGCCTGGTGATGCCGCTCCTGAGGAGGTCTTGCGTCGTCCGCCTCGCGAGGCTTGGCCCCTCGTGAGGGTCTTGAATGCCTTGTTGATGATGATGGGCCATAAAGACCTGCCAACACAGCTACGCCATGGGCCACAGGCAGGCAAGTCTGGGGACCCCCGTTCCCAGAATGCCGACAGGAGACCTCGACCGCGACCCAGGAAGCTTTGCTGCAGCAGCCATCTGCCTGTAGCCAAAGCCCATCTGGACCTAAGGCTGGCAGCTCGTCGGCGAAGAAGCGTGGGAGCTGAAGCCAGTTGCCGGCCGGGTTCTCCGACCAGACGAACTCCGGCTGCATCTCCGCCGAGTGGAAGCATGGCCGGGGTGGCCGCTTGACCACGACACGTCTCCGTTCATCAACGGGACCACCACGATAGGAGCAACCCCTACCCTGTGAAGCGGCACCACCACGGCTACGCAGGGCCGCGGCGGGGGTTGTGGTGTGCTTGCATGGACGACCGCATCCACGCTTGGGAACTAGAGAGCCAGGCCCCTCGCGAGGGACCTTCCCCTTCTGCGCGGCAGTGAACCTCCTCGACGGTGCCATTGGTAGCTGGAGAGGAGCAAGGAAGGAGAAGAAGTGGAAGAGGCAGAGGAAAGATGGGCGACGGGGGCTCCGCCCCCTCCCATTTATACCAGGAGAAGGCCAACCAGCACCCCCCATGATCACAGGTAATGATGGGTTTCCTTGCATGTCGGTGGGACTTGTCAAGTCGGGCAGTTGCCGAGGCAGCATGGGGAAGCGGAGACGCCCACGTCCAATAAACCGCCACACGTAAACCAAGGCCGCAGGCTGTTGGGGCCCACGGCGCTCCACACTTGACCTTTGGCTTTGCCTCGAAGCCAAGCCCGAGCGTGCCTTGGGCCCGGCGACTACTGTCAGTGTTCTGGGAACGGCATGTCTTTACTAGCAGGCATGTACGGTCCATCTTCACCAACAAGGCACTCAAGACCCTCGCGAGGGGCAAGCCTCACGAGGCGGATGACATAAGACCTCCTCAGGAGCAGCCTCACCAGGCTAGCTCGCAAGGGACGGAGAGTTCAAGGCCAGGCAAACCTCGCGAGGTTCTAGTGACGTGAGCCATGACGATCGAGGCCACGTGGGCGCCAACGCGTGTAGTGTCCTTGTTTCCTCTTCGGTGCTAAGGAAGCAGGCGCAGGCGCGGAGTACCGAGGCGTCAAGCAAAGGTTTCCATATCAGTGCAACAAGACCAAGACCAGAAGGACGGCAAGACGGAGGTCACCGTGGAGCCCAAGACGGCGTCACCGCCAGAGCCTTTGGCAGGCGAAGACTGCTTTTGTCAGGATAGCTTGTACTAGCTGTCCCCCTTCGAATTGGCCATTGTGGGATCCCTTCCCGCTCAATATTTGGGAAGATGACCAAGGCCACTATAAATAGGACTAGCCACCACCATAGCTAGGGAATCAGATCAAGAGAGACCAGAACACACACGAGGTCGCCAAGCACAAGAACACCTCTCCTCAGGAGGTTGTTCTCCCCCCTGTACTGTTCATCCTCAGCCCGAGAGGCAATCCACCACCTCCACACTAGAGTAGGGTATTACACCAGAACGGTGGCCCGAACAAGTATAAATCTTGTATCCTTTGTGTTGCGAGTTTGTCGAGTTAGTTCGTAAGATATTAGCCGAGCTAGGACGTGGATCGGTAGGGGGAGATCTTCGCGCGCACCCCAGCGTTCGAACCTTAAGGGTTTTGCCGGAACCCGTGATCCAACATTTGGGTTTTGGACATATTTGGAATAAAAAATGATTGTCGACTTTGGAGCAATATCACTAAGCATTTTGAGCAAGTAGACCATTAAGCAACACCCCATCCCCTTTTAATAGTATTGGCTTTCCTATGAACTCAATGTGATCTTGGATCACTAAAATATAAATGAAGAGTCTTGATCTTTTGCTAACATGTGTCATTAGCATTTTGAGGGGTCCACATCTCTAGTCCATGACATGCCAACTTTCTGAAATATTAAACTTGAATGGATTTTAGTTCAATGAGCTATATGTTGTTATGAATTACCAAAACCATCTGGGGATTAGTTGCACTTTCAATCTCCCCCTTTTGGTAATTGATGAAAACATATAGAGCAAAGCTTCGACAAATGATAATATGAATGAAATACATCATCGCTTTGAGAAGTATGTGATAAGCAAGAGCTCCCCCTAAATTTGTGCATTATTTAAAATTTGCTTTTGAATTCAAATGCACAATCGATTAGGATCATGGGTCACTCTTCCATGTCACATACATCTTGGTGGAGCGCTCAAAATGATAAGAGTTAACTAACATGCACTCATCACCAAGGATACAAGTGATTGATCATACAGAAACATTCATAGATATAATCATGCGAGCACACATTAAGCATAATAATGATCGGACACATGATCACATAAGTATCTCACGAGCATAACATAAATTGTAGCAACAACCAAACAACAAAAGTAGCAAGAGTGGCAACGCAAATGAAACGAACAAAAAGCAAGAGGCACTCTCTCTCTCTCTCTCTCTCGAAGCCTATGATCTATACACTTTCTCCCCCTTTGGAAACAAGTTACCAAAAAGTTTGAAAACATATAGTGTTATACGACACTCTAAGCACGATCTCCGGGAGCTCCTGAAGGGGTCTTATGGCTTGTTGCTCCGATGTGCATAGATGGCGTGGAGAGGAGGGCATCTGCAAATGCCCCTGAGGAAGTCTGTGGAGCTGGAGGAGTTGGCACTAGAGGGACAACTATGGTAGTGGATGCAGGTGTAGAATTGGTAGTCCTGGAGTCTTTGGCAACTAGCACAGATGATGATCTTTGTGCCCTTGGCACTCCCTGAAATGTATCTATTGTGGGTCTATCATCACGGTCCTCAACATCCTCCCTAAGCTTCTCCACAACTGTCTGAATCTTAGTGACCTTCACATCTAGGTCATGGAACTTTGTCTCAACAATCCTTTCAAGACTTACCTGATTTTGAGACAAGGTGGTCAGGCTCTTCTCAATTCTCACGGTAGCCTCAAGAAGATAACTGAGTTGGTCTTGCTTGGTCTTGAGATTCACAACTGAAGCATCTGGGGCACTTGTTGCCTTTGCTGCTTTTGCAGCCTTAGCTCTCTCAATCTTCTCCTGGGCTTCAACACAAGTAGGATGTGAAGCATCCATGAAAACCTCGTTGTCCTGAAAGTCTGGCCTCAGGGGTACATGCTCTCTATCTAGTAGATATATCACAGTTCCCATCTTAGAGTTGATCAATGTCTGAATGTGTGGGGCATATCCACAATACCTCTTTTGGTCAGCTGTTGTCCTCTTCATTGTTCAACAATCAAGCTCATGACTTTGAATATCTGTGGGACATCAAACAAATGAAGCAAATTGATGGAATGATGACGTATCATCCTATGATCTCCTGACTTGGGCAATAGAGTGTGCCTCAAGATAGTGTTCATCATGGTCAAACCAGCAAGCAGATAATAAATAGATCCAAGCTTGTGAGTCTCCAAAGCTGCATCAGGTTTGGGCTCGTATATATTAGCCATGGAGTTGTGATCCTTCCTAGGCTTTCCATACACATCAATATCATTTTCATCTTCCTTGGGGGCATTGATCAGCTTGGCCCATTTAGAGATTGTTGACTGATATCTGGTGCCTTCTGTCATCCACACTATCTTACCATCAGGGTAGAAGTGGGCAGTGGAGTAGAACTGCATGATCATCTCATCGTTCCACTTTGTCAGTTCTTGTCCAACAAACTTGTCAACACCATTCATCCTAAAGCTTTCATGCACATGGGAAAGTAATCTTCATTCTCATCAATATATTACTAATCCACCCATTTCATGTCACAAACAACGGGTTTCTTGTCCAATAGGACAGTCTCATAGAAGTCTTGTTGTTCTCTTGTATTAAAACAATAGTCCATAGTAGTCCTTCTCCTTGTGGCATAAGGATCATTTTGCCTCCACAGTCTTAGACCATCATCCTTTCTCAATTTCATGTTTTCTGCCACAGGATGATCATCATTATGATCTGGGATCTTGGGCTTGAGTTTCCTGAGCACTAGTGGCTCATCATCTTCCTGAGCTTCAGGCACTGGGGCCTTGTTCTTCTCTGCGGCTGATATATTCCTTGTTGATCTCTTTGGAGTTGTTGACTTGGGGGCTTGAGCTAGAGCTGGGGGCTTGGGGGCAGACTTGGGCTTAGAAGGAGCAGCCCTAGTCCTGATGGCATCCCCCATCAGCTTCTGTGTCTTGGCAGGAGGTGCAGCAAGCTCTTCCTCCTCATCATCATCTTTCCTCATGGAAGGTCTTCCAAGAACCTTTGCAGTAGTGGTTCTAGCTCTCTTCTTCTCTCCCTCAGCAGCCTCATCATAAGATTGTTCCAAAGTGAACTTCATGGTTTATTGGGTTGAGGCTCTGACTTTGGACACTGGAGCTCTCCTAGGTGGAGCTTTCTTCTACAGTCCAGGTTTTGTGGCAGCAACAACAACATACTCTTTCTTGATCACCTTCTTCTTGGAGGTCACTTCCTCATCAATCACAAAATCTTCATCTTCACTCTCAGAAGTTCTTTTCTTCCTTTCCCTAGTAGCTGCCTTAGGCAAGTTGTTGGGGGTGCTTCTGCTTCCATCATCATAGCTGCTATTGGGACTAGTGCCCACACTAAGATTGAGCTTCTCTTCAGACTTATTCTGACTGTCACTTGCCTCTGACATAGTTGCAACTGACCCTGTGAATAGATGGGTGTGGATAGAGTAGATGAGCATCGCAAAGTACATCTTGTTTTTGCAAAAAATTGAAACAAAAACTTAACTTTAGTTTTCTGCAGAAAGCATTTTGGAGCTACCAATTTGACAAACTCGGTGACAGCGAAGCACTAACAGAGTCTAAACATGCAGTTTCAGTCAGACTGAAATGCAGTTAGATGACTCCGAGATGCTAAGCTTTCACAGAGAAAGTGATTTTGGTCTCACCGATTAGTACACTTCGGTCAGACCGTGTTGTACTTAGTGCAATGGCTAGGGACAATCGGTGTGACTGAAATCCTCAGATCAGTCGGTCCGAGATGGGTTCGACGGAAACCTAACCCTAAGTTTTTGCATAAAACCTATTCTAAAGGATTTCTTTGCTAGACGAAATGATTTCATACATGTGAGGAATAAAGGCATTATACTTTGTGCAAGAATCGGAGTAAAGGATAGCACAAAGGGTCGAATCCGTACCATAACTCGATGACGGATTGCTACGGCGGCAACGGTGGCAGAGACCAAAGGCGGAGACAACGATGATCCGGGGACCTAGGGGCGGCAATACTGGGGAGGCGCGGGCAAGTGTGTTTGAAGAAATTTCCAAACTTCAAGCCGCGGTATATATACCCAGACACTATCGGTGGCGCCGAGTGGAACGTCTTGGTGGCACCGAGATGCAAAACTGCTAACAGTTGCTGCAACTCGGTGTGACCGAATCGTTCTAACCGGTTGGACCGAGATGAAAACCTATATCAACTTACTGATTTCGGTGAGACCGAGTTGAATAAGTTGGTCTGACCGAAAACCATTAAGAGGTTTTGGAAGTTAAGCCCTTGGCCGATCGGTGGCTCCGAGTGCTCCGCACCCGGAGGGTCCGAAAGTGACATGTTCAAACTTTGTGATGTAGCATGAATAGAGTTTGAGATGACAAAAAAGCATAGATAGCTAGAGGGAGTACTTAGGCATTCTTGTCCATCCATTTGGCAAGAGAAAAACCAAACAATCAAAACAACAAATGGATGTCCTCGAATGGATAAAATTATGCAACCAACATGCTCACACAATAAGATAGCAAATAAATCATGTGGCAAAGCATGCACAAACACTCTAGCATCTAGCAACCAATTGGCGATGGCTAGGTCATCTATATTGACTAAGGAGTTAAATGAGAACATTTGATCATAGGCCATACTCATTGTTTAAGCACAAGTGGGGTTACCACTTTTACATAAAGCACTGTTGTGTTCACATCATTAGAGTTGCTTTAGCTCACTTGTTTAGAGCAAAGATCCCCCTAGATGTGATATCCCCCCTAAGAGGGGTGAACTAACCTTGGGTTTTGTCAATGATGACTTCATGTAGATGTTGAAAATGTGGATGATTAATCTTGATGTAGATCATTTGGAGCAATCCATTGGAGTGTTGCACTTTCAATACCTGCATGGGTTAGTCCCAAGGAACATACAAGGATGTCCATAGACATAGAGTGAAACACACTTATGATGATGTCCATGAAAGCATTAGGTTACCTTGTCCCTTATCTTACCAACAAGAGGGTTTGTGACTCCATGAACTAGTGCAAGATATGAAAGTTGAATGCACTTGTCCTTGCCAAAATGAATATGAGTGAAGTATGTTGGCGGAGTCACCCTCAAGAACTCTCTAGTTCTTCTTCTTTGGGATCCACATCAACTTGATGGGAATCCATGGAGTTGTATTCGTACTTGATGAAGTAGAACTTGATGTATTCTTGGGAACCCACTTGACCATGGACTTAGGAGCTTTTTCAAATGAATCAATCTCTTCTCGAAGCTTGTTCGTGCCTTTTAGCTTGTGGTCTTATGGTGGAAGATCATCTTGAGCTTGTGTTCCCTTGAAAGAAGTGGGGTCACACTTCTATTATTAAGTAACAAACTTCGTCTTGGGGTATTGATCTTCTTCCCGCTCAACTCCATTGGCATTGAACTTCCGTCCAAAACCAACACCTTGATTATTCCGGTGCCTTCCTTGCTTGCGTACAATTTCTCAAATTGCTTACTTCTGGCAAGGCTGTTGTAAACACCTTTCTCTATAATTTCCTTAAATAAGCTATTTTCTTGCTCAAGTGTAAATTGGCTAAGAGAATCATTAGTGGAATTAAGAGAACTACTAGAAGCAACAATATTGGATTTAACATGGTTATTGTTACTACTAGAGGAAGAATCTTTCTTGTTCTTATTGCCAGATTTTACTTGTGGCATATAAGTAGACAAGAGGAGATGTTTGGCAAGATAATAAGAACTCTTCTTTCGAAGATCATCATTGATAGCTTTTAGGAAATCATGCTCTTGCTCTAAATTTAGCTTCTCGAAGCATAGCTTCTCATGAGTCCTTTTGAGCTCTCTATGCTCCTCTAGAGTTGTTTCATGAGCTAACTTAAGAGTGTTCAATTCTTTAGTTAGACACTCAATATCCTTCTTATCATTTTCATTCGTTTCATCTTGATTAGCATGATTAATAGCAATTTCATCATAGTTTTTATCACTAGTGTTGTCAAAAAGTAGATCATCATCACCTAGCAAATCATCTTCATCACTATTGAAATCAACATACTCGGGGTGTGATACCTTAGGTCCTTTAACCATGAAGCATCTTCCAATTCCTTCATTTGGTGACTCAAATATGTTGTAGGAGTTGGATGACACAAGTGCAAGTCTGGCAACACCTTCAGCTTGAGTATATTTGGAGTCGGAGTGATAGCATCTCTCAAAGTAGTTGTTGGAGTCGGAACCGGACACCCATTCACCAACGTGAGCTTGATGTCTTCGTCTTGTGTAGACCTTTGATGACTTGTCCTTCCTTTCCGAATCCTTGCTTCTATGAGAGGGTCTTCGTTCATAATGACCATCTCTACTCCTTCTCTCTTTTGGTGGTGATTCATCTCTTTTTACTTCTCCTTCTTGGTGAATCTTCTCTTTTCTTGTAGGGAGCCATACACTCATTGGAGTAGTGTCCGGGTTTTCCACAATTATATCAATTACGATCACGACTAGAAGATCTTTTTCCATTGTAGGATCTTGACTTGGAGCTTCTCTATTTGCTTCTACTCTTATAGAAATTTTTTAAGTTTTTCACCATTAAGCTCAATTCTTCACAAGAAACTTGTTTCTCACTTGATGTTGTAGGAGCATCACTTGAAGCTTTGTAAGCACCACTTGACTTGTTATGGAGCTCTTCCTTATCCTTGAGTGACATCTCATGAGCAACAATTCTACCAATGACTTCCCTGGGCTTGAGATCATTGTAATTGGGCATCATTTGGATCAAGGCGCACACAGTATCATATTTTCCATCCAAGGCTCTTAGGATCTTCTTGATGATGAATTTGTCGGTCATCTCTTCACTTCCTAAGCCGAAAATCTCATTTGTGATGAGAGCAAGCCTAGAGTACATCTCAACGACTCCTTCACCATCCTTCATCTTGAACTTGTCAAGTTGACTTTGGAGCACATCCAATTTGGATTCCGTGACTAACTCGGTACCTTCGTGCATATCAACCAAAGTATCCCAAATTTCCATTGCATTCTCAAGGCCGTTGATTTTGTTGAATTCTTTAAGGAACAATCTGTTGAAGAGAATGTCGCAAGCTTGAGCATTGTATTGAAACATGTTCATTTCTTCCGTTGTCGCTTCATGATCCGGTTCTTCTCCATCCTCGAAGAAATCACCTTGCAAGCCAATACGCACAACAGCCCAAACGGCGGGGTTATGACCAAGAATATGCATTTTCATCTTGTGCTTCCGACTAACAAAATTAGTACCATCAAAGTAAGGACCTCTACGGTGGTAATTTCCCTCGCTAGACGCCATACTCTCCCAGGTTGTGAAAACAAGGCTATGATCACCAAAGCAATGGAAATCAAGGCAAATGGAGACCAAAGCTCTGATACCACTTGTAGGATTGAAAGTAGGTCTAGAGGGGGGTGATTAGACTACTTGACCAAATAAAAAACTAAAATTTTACCAATTTTAGTTGTGGGAAGATTTTAGCAATTAACACAAATCAAGCAATCAACCTACACATGCAATTCTAAGAGCGTAACAGCAGAAAGTAAAACATTGCATATGAAGGTAAAGGTAAGGGTTTGGAGAGTACAAACGCAAAGATGACACAGAGATTTTGGGCGTGGTTCTGATAGGTGGTGCTATCATACGTCCACGTTGATGGCGACCTCAACCCACAAAGGATAATGGTTGTGCGAGTCCACAGAGGGCTCCACCCACGAAGGGTCCATGAAGAAGCAACCTTGTCTATCCCACCATGGCCATCGCCCATGAAGGACTTGCCTCACTCAGGTATATCTTCACGAAGTAGGCGATCTCTTTGCCCTTACAAACTTCTTGGTTCAACTCCACAATCTTGTCGGAGGCTCCCAAGCAACACCTAGCCAATCTAGGAGACACCACTCTCCAAAATATAATAGATGTTGTGTTGATGATGAACTCCTTGCTCTTGTGCTTCAAATGATAGTCTCCACAACACTCAACCCTCTCTCACAGATTTTGGATATGGAGAAAAGATGATTTGAGTGGAAAGCAACTTGGGGAAGGCTAGAAATCAAGATTCTTGTGGCTGGATTGGAATATCTTGATCTCAACACATGAGTAAGTGGTTCTCTCTCAGAAAATGTAGGCTGGAAGTGTAGGCACATTCTGATGGATCTCTCACTAATGGAGAAGGGGGTGGAGGAGTATATATAGCCTCCACACAAAATCCAACTATTACACACATTTGACCTAACTCGGTTAGACCGAATAGATGAACTCGGTGATACCGATTTAGTTCAAAATGTGAATGTTAGGAATCTTGGTGGGACCGACTGGAATAACTCGGTGGGACCGATGTCCTAGGGATAGGGCAAAACCTCATATCGGTGGCACCTATTGCGTGAACTCGGTGGGACCAGTTTCAGCAAAGAGCAAACAGAGAGTTGGTCAAGCAAACTCGGTGGGACCGATCGCTCATTTCGGTGAGACAGAAATGTTATGAAAGGGAAACAGAGAGTTTGCAGGGCCATCTCGGTGAGAACGAGATCCGTATCGGTGTGACCGAGGTGTAAGGGTTTCTGGAAGTGGCTATGTCAAATGAACTCGGTGGCGCCGGATAGAAGATTTTGGTGGGGCCGAGTTTGACTTTGGGTTTTGGACATATTTGGAATGATAAAATGGTTGAGGGCTTTGGAGCAATATGACCAAGCATTTTGAGCAAGTAGACCATTAAGCAACACCTCATCCCTTTTCAATAGTATTGGCTTTCCTATGTCCTCAATGTGATCTTGGATCACTAAAATATAAATGAAGAATCTTGAGATTTTGCCAACATGCATCCTTAGCATTTTGAGGGGTCCACATCTCTAGTCCATGCCATGCCATTCATTGAACTTTCTGAAATATTAAACTTGAATGGATATTAGTTCAATGAGCTATATGTTGTTATGAATTACCAAAACCACCCGGGGATTAGTTGCACTTCCACAATGGAAGTCAAAGGGCTCACTTCCCAGTGAGAATGCGCAGCGTACAACTTGCACGCTTCTCGGTGAGTGGTAGAGGCAAGGGTGTCTATCGGATTTCGGGTTCTGGCAAAACCCTTGAGGTTCGAACACTGGGGTGCGCACGAAGATCTCTCCCTTCCCAGCTCATGCCCTCGCAACGATCTCAGAACCTAACTCGCCGAACCCAAAGAACAAAGGACACAGGGTTTATACTGGTTCGGGCCACCGATGTGGTGTAATACCCTACTCCAGTGTGGTGTGGTGGATTGGCTCTTGGGCTGAGGATGAACAAGTACAAGGGAAGAATAGCCTCCTGAGGAGAGGTGTTCTTGGGCTCGATGAGCTTGTGTGGTTGAGGCTGGAATGGATCCGATCCAAGATGAGTTGCCTCCTACTGTGGTGTCTAGTCCTATTTATAGAGGCCCTGGTCCTCTCCCAAATGTAGGTGGGAAGGGATCCAACAACGGCCAAATTTGAAGGGAGACAACTAGTACAAGTTATCCTGGTAAAAGGTGGTCTTCGCCTGCCAAAGACTCTGGTGGTGACACCGTCTTGGGCTCCACGGTGACCTCCGTCCTGGCGTCCGGCCGGTCTTGGTGTTGTTGCTATTACGGAACGAGTAAAGATACTTGCCGGTAACGAGATTGAACTAGGTATTGAGATACCGATGATCAAATCTTGGGCAAGTAACATACCGATGACAAAGGGAACAACGTATGTTGTTATGCGGTCTGACCGATAAAGATCTTCGTAGAATATGTAGGAGCCAATATGAGCATCCAGGTTCCTCTATTGGTTATTGACCGGATACGTGTCTCGGTCATGTCTACATAGTTCTCGAACCTGTAGGTCCGCACGCTTAACGTTACGATGACAGTTTTATTATGAGTTTATGTGTTTTGATGTACCGAAGGTTGTTCAGAGTCCCGGATGTGATCACGGACATGACAAGGAGTCTCGAAAAGGTCGAGACATGAATATTGATATATTGGAAGCCTATGTTTGGATATCAGAAGTGTTTCGGGTGAAATAGTGATTTTACCGGAGTACTGGAGGGGTTACCGGAACCCCACGGAGGCTATTGGGCCTTATGGGCCCAAGTGAAGGAAGAGGAGAGGTGGCCAAGGGGCAGCCGCGCGCCCCTCCCCCCAAGTCCGAATTGGACAAGGAGGGGGGGCGGCGCCCCCCCCCCTTTCCTT
>NC_041384.1:400626009-400633047 GCF_002162155.2 Triticum dicoccoides | reverse complement strand
AAGTCCTAATCCAACTAGGAAAAAGGAGGGGAGTCCTACTCCCGGTGGGAGTAGGACTCCTCCGGCGCGCCTCCTCCTATGGCCGGCCGTACCCCCCTTGCTCCTTTATATACGGGGGCAGGGGAGCACCCCAGAGACACAACAATTGATCATTGACCTCTTAGCCGTGTGCGGTGCCCCCCTCCACCATAGTCCACCTCGATAATACTATAGCGGTGCTTAGGCGAAGCCATGCATCGGTAGAACATCAACATCGTCACCACGCCGTCGTGCTGACGAAACTCTCCCTCAACACTCGGCTGGATCGGAGTTCGAGGGACGTCATCGAGCTGAACGTGTGCTGAACTCGGAGGTGACGTACGTTCGGTACTTAATCGGTCGGATCGTGAAGACGTACGACTACATCAACAGCGTTGTGCTAACGCTTCCGCTTTCGGTCTACAAGGGTACGTGGACAACACTCTCCCCTCTTGTTGCTATGCATCACCATGATCTTGCGTGTGCGTAGGAAATTTTTTGAAATTACTACGTTCCCAAACAATGGTATCAAAGCCAGGTTTTATGCGTTAATGTTATATGCACGAGTAGAACACAAGTGAGTTATGGGCGATATAAGTCATACTGCTTACCAGCATGTCATACTTTGCTTCAGCGGTATTGTTGGATGAAGCGGCCCGGACCGACATTACGCGTACGCTTACACGAGACTGGTTCTACCGACGTGCTTTGCACACAGGTGGCTGGCGGGTGTCAGTTTCTCCAACTTTAGTTGAACCGAGTGTGGCTACTCCCGGTCCTTGTGAAGGTTAAAATAGCACCAACTTGACAAACTATCATTGTGGTTTTTATGCGTAGGTAAAACGGTTCTTGCTAAGCCCATAGCAGTCACGTAAAACTTGCAACAAGAAAGTAGAGGACGTCTAACTTGTTTTTGCAGGGCATGTTGTGATGTGATATGGTCAAGACATGATGTTATACTTTATTGTATGAGATGACCATGTTTTGTAACCGAGTTATCGGCAACTGGCAGGAGCCATATGGTTGTCGCTTTATTGTATGCAATGCAATCGCCATGTAATGCTTTACTTTATCACTAAGCGGTAGCGATAGTCGTAGAAGCATAAGATTGGCGAGACGACAACGATGCTACGATGGAGATCAAGGTGTCGCGCCGGTGACGATGGTGATCATGACGGTGCTTCGGAGATGGAGATCACAAGCACAAGATGATGATGGCCATATCATATCACTTATATTGATTGCATGTGATGTTTATCTTTTATGCATCTTATCTTGCTTTGATTGACGGTAGCATTATAAGATAATCTCTCACTAAATTTCAAGATAAAAGTGTTCTCCCTGAGTATGCACCATTGCCAAAGTTCGTCGTGCCCAGACACCACGTGATGATCGGGTGTGATAAGCTCTACGTCCATCTACAACGGGTGCAAGCCAATTTTGCACACGCAGAATACTCAGGTTAAACTTGACGAGCCTAGCATATGCAGATATGGCCTCGGAGCACTAAGACCGAAAGGTCGAGCGTGAATCATATAGTAGATATGATCAACATAGTGATGTTCACCATTGAAAGCTACTCCATTTCACGTGATGATCGGTTATGGTTTAGTTGATTTGGATCATGTGATCACTTAGAGGATTAGAGGGATGTCTTTCTAAGTGGGAGTTCTTAAGTAATATGATTAATTGAACTTAAATTTATCATGAACTTAGTACCTGATAGTATCTTGCTTGTCTATGTTTGATTGTAGATAGATGGCCTGTGCTATTCTTCCGTTGAATTTTAATGCGTTCCCTGAGAAAGCAAAGTTGAAAGATGATGGTAGAAATTACACAGACTGGGTCCGTAACTTGAGGATTATCCTCATTGCTGCACAGAAGAGTTACGTCCTGGAAGCACCGTTGGGTGCCAGGCCTGCTGATGCAACTGACAACGTTAAGAATGTCTAGCAGAGCAAAGCTGATGACTACTTGATAGTTCAATGTGCCATGCTTTACGGCTTAGAACTGGGACTTCAACGACGTTTTGAATGTCACGGAGCATATGAGATGTTCCAGGAGTTGAAGCTAATATTCGAAGAAAATGCCCGGATTGAGAGATATGAAGTCTCCAATAAGTTCTATAGCTGCAAGATGGAGGAGAATAGTTCTGTCAGTGAGCATATACTCAAGATGTCTGGGTATAATAATCACTTGATTCAACTGGGAGTTAATCTTCCGGATGATAGCGTCATTGACAGAATTCTCCAATCACTGCCACCAAGCTACAAGAGCTTCATGATGAACTATAACATGCAAGGGATGGATAAGACAATTCAGGAGCTCTTCGCAATGCTAAAAAGCTGCGGAGGTAGAAATCAAGAAGGAGCATCAAGTGTTGATGGTCAATAAGACCACCAGTTTCAAGAAGAAGGGTAAAGGGAAGAAGAAGGGGAACTTCAAGAAGAACAACAAGAAAGTTGCTGCTCAGGAGAAGAAACCCAAGTCTGGACCTAAGCCAGAAACAGAGTGCTTCTACTGCAGGCAGACTGGTCACTGGAAGCGGAACTGCCCCAAGTATTTGGCGGATAAGAAGGATGGCAAGGTGAACAAAGGTATATGTGATATACATGTTATTGATATGTACCTTACTAGAGCTCACAGTAGCACCTGGGTATTTGATACTGGTTCTGTTGCTAATATTTGCAACTCAAAACAGGGACTACAGATTAAGCGAACACTGGCAAAGGACGAGGTGACGATGCGCGTGGGAAATGGTTCCAAAGTCGATGTGATCACGGTCAGCACGCTACCTCTACATCTACCTTTGTGATTAGTATTAGACCTAAATATTTGTTATTTGGTGTCAGCGTTGAGCATGAACATTATATCTGGATCTTGTTTGATGCGAGATGGTTAGTCATTTAAATTAGAGAATAATGGTTGTTCTATTTATATGAGTAATATCTTTTATGGTCATGCACCCTTCAAGAGTGGTCTAGTTTTGATGAATCTCGGTAGTAGTGATACACATATACATAATGTTGAAGCCAAAAGATGCAGAGTTGAATAATGATAGTGCAACTTATTTGTGGCACAGCCGTTTAGGTCATATCGGTGTAAAGCGCATGAAGAAACTCCATACTAATGGACTTTTGGAACCACTTGATTATGAATCACTTGGTACTTGAGAACCATGCCTCATGGGCAAGATGACTAAAACACCGTTCTCTGGAACTATGGAGAGAGCAACAGATTTGTTGGAAATCATACATACAGATGTATGTGGTCAGATGAATGTTGAGGCTCATGGCGGATATCGTTATTTTCTCACTTTCACAGATGATTTAAGCAGATATGGGTACATATACTTAATGAAGCATAAGTCTGAAACATTTGAAAAGTTCAAAGAATTTCAGAGTGAATTTGAAAATCATCATAACAAGAAAAGAAAGTTTCTACGATCTGATCGTGGAGGAGAATATTTGAGTTACGAGTTTGGTCTACATTTGAAACAATGCGGAATAGTTTTGCAACTCACGCCACCCAGAACACCACAGCGTAATGGTTTGTCGGAACGTCGTAATCGCACTTTACTTGATATGGTGCGATCTATGATGTCTCTTATAGATTTACCGCTATCGTTTTGGGGTTATGCTTTAGATACGGCCGCATTCACGTTAAATAGGGCACCATGAAAATCCGTTGAGACGATGCCTTATGAATTGTGGTTTGGCAAGAAACCAAAGTTGTCGTTTTTTAAAGTTTGGGGCTGCGATGCTTATGTGAAAAAGCTTCAACCTGATAAGCTCGAACCCAAATCGGAGAAATGTGTCTTCATAGGATACCCAAAGGAGACTATTGGGTACACCTTCTATCACAAATCCGAAGGCAAGACATTCGTTGCTAAGAATGGATCCTTTCTAGAGAAGGTCTTGAAAGAAGTGAGTGGGAGGAAAGTAGAACTTGATGAGGTAACTGTACCTGCTCCCTTATTGGAAAGTAGTTCATCACAGAAACCGGTTTCTGTGACACCTACACCAATTAGTGAGGAAGTTAATGATGATGATCATGAAACTTCAGATCAAGTTGCTACTGAACCTCGTAGATAAACCAGAGTAAGATCCGCACCAGATTGGTACGGTAATCCTGTTCTGGAAGTCATGCTACTGGATCATGATGAACCTATGAATTATGAAGAAGCGATGGTGATCCTAGATTCCACAAAATGGCTTGAGGCCATGAAATCTGAGATGGGATCCATGTATGAGAACAAAGTGTGGACTTTGGTTGACTTGCCCGATGATCGGACAACAATTGAGAATAAATGGATCTTCAAGAAGAAGACTAACGCTGACGGTAATGTTACTATCTACAAAGCTCGACTTGTTGCGAAAGGTTTTCAACAAGTTCAAGGGATTGACTATGATGAGACCTTCTCACCCATAGCGATGCTTAAGTCTGTCTGAATCATGTTAGCAATTGTCGCGTTTTATGATTATGAAATATGGCAGATGGATGTCAAAACTGCATTCTTGAATGGATTTCTGGAAGAAGAGTTGTATATGATGCAACCAGAAGGTTTTGTCGATCCAAAGGGAGCTAACAAAGTGTGCAAGCTCCAGCGATCCATTTATGGACTGGTGCAAGCCTCTCGGAGTTGGAATAAACGCTTTGATAGTGTGATCAAAGCATTTGGTTTTATACAGACTTTTGGAGAAGCCTGTATTTACAAGAAAGTGAGTGGGAGCTCTGTAGCATTTCTGATATTATATGTGGATGACATATTGCTGATTGGAAATGATATAGAATTTCTGGATAGCATAAAGGGATACTTGAATAAGAGTTTTTCAATGAAAGACCTCGGTGAAGCTGCTTACATATTGGGCATTAAGATCTATAGAGATAGATCAAGACGCTTAATTGGACTTTCACAAAGCACATACCTTGACAAAGTTTTGAAGAAGTTCAAAATGGATCAAGCAAAGAAAGGGTTCTTGCCTGTGTTACAAGGTGTGAAGTTGAGTAAGACTCAATGCCCAACCACTGCAGAAGATAGAGAGAAAATGAAAGATGTTCCCTATGCTTCAGCCATAGGGTCAATCATGTATGCAATGCTGTGTACCAGACCTGATGTGTGCCTTGCTATAAGTCTAGCAGGGAGGTACCAAAGTAATCCAGGAGTGGATCACTGGACAACGGTCAAGAACATCCTGAAGTACCTGAAAAGGACTAAGGATATGTTTCTCGTTTATGGAGGTGACAAAGAGCTCATCATAAATGGTTACGTTGATGCAAGCTTTGACACTGATCCGGACGATTCTAAATCGCAAACCGGATACGTGTTTACATTGAACGGTGGATCTGTCAGTTGGTGCAGTTCTAAACAAAGCGTCGTGGTGGGATCTACGCGTGAAGCGGAGTACATAGCTGCTTCGGAAGCAGCAAATGAAGGGGTCCGGATGAAGGAGTTCATATCCGATCTAGGTGTCATACCTAGTGCATCGGGTCCAATGAAAATCTTTTGTGACAATACTAGAGCAATTGCCTTAGCGAAGGAATCCAGATTTCACAAGAGAACCAAGCACATCAAGAGAGGCTTCAATTCCATCCGGGATTTAGTCCAGGTGGGAGACATAGAAATTTAAAAGATACATACAGATCTGAATGTTGCAGACCCGTTGACTAAGCCTCTTCCACGAGAAAAACATGATCAGCACCAAAGCTCCATGGGTGTTAGAATCATTACTGTGTAATCTAGATTATTGACTCTAGTGCAAGTGGGAGACTGAAGGAAATATGCCCTAGAGGCAATAATAAATTTATTATTTATTTCCTTATATCATGATAAATGTTTATTATCATGCTAGAATTGTATTAACCGGAAACATAATACACATGTGAATATATAGACAGACAGAGTGTCACTAGTATGCCTCTACTTGACTAGCTCGTTAATCGAATATGGTTATGTTTCCTAACCATAGACATGAGTTGTCATTTGATTAACGGGATCACATCATTAGGAGAATGATGTGATTGACATGACCCATTCCGTTAGCTTAGCACACGATCGTTTAGTATGTTGCTATTGCTTTCTTCATGACTTATACATGTTCCTATGACTATGAGATTATGCAACTCCCGTTTACCGGAGGAACACTTTGTGTGCTACCAAACATCACAACGTAACTGGGTGATTATAAAGGTGCTCTACAGGTGTCTCCGAAGGTACTAGTTGGGTTGGCGTATTTTGAGATTAGGATTTGTCACTCTGATTGTCGGAGAGGTATCTCTGGGCCCTCTCGGTAATGCACATAACTTAAGCCTTGCAAGCATTGCAACCAATGAGTTAGTTGCGGGATGATGTATTATGGAACGAGTAAAGAGACTTGCCAGTAACGAGATTGAACTAGGTATTGAGATACCGACAATCGAATCTCGGGCAAGTGATATACCGATGACAAAGGGAACAACGTATGTTGTTATGCGGTCTGACCAATAAAGATCTTCATAGAATATGTAGGAGACAATATGAGCATCCAGGTTCCGCTATTGGTTATTGACCGGAGACGTGTCTCGGTCATGTCTACATAGTTCTCGAAACCATAGGGTCCGCATGCTTAACGTTATGATGACTGTTTTATTATGAGTTTATGTGTTTTGATGTACCGAAGGTTGTTCGGAGTCCCAGATGTGATCACGGACATGACGAGGAGTCTCGAAATGGTCGAGCAAGAAGAATGATATATTGGAAGCCTATGTTTGGATATCGGAAGTGTTCCGGGTGAAATAGTGATTTTACCGGAGTACCGGAGGGGTTACCGGAACCCCCCGGAGGCTATTGGGCCTTATGGGCCCAAGTGGAGGAAGAGGAGAGGCGGCCAAGGGGCAGCCGCGCGCCCCTCCCACCCCAAGTGCGAATTGGACAAGGAGGGGGGCGGCGCCCCCCCCCCTTTCCTTTCCCCTCTCTCCTCCTTCCCCCCCCCCCAAGTCCTAATCCAACTAGGAAAAAGGAGGGGAGTCCTACTCCCGGTG